>NW_027210613.1:4847500-5092500 GCF_029030835.1 Brachyistius frenatus | reverse complement strand
TCTGTTCTCTGGGTATAAGTAGAGATGTAAGGGCTTATCTTGAGCACAGCACTTTCTGCCTTTTGGCTACAATTACTATGAAAATCAGATTCTTGAATGCTACAGGAAATATTTTGGTAAACATAAAGCCTTCATTTGGTTTTGTCACAATCACTGTTTTAATACTTCGTAATAAATTGTGCTCAATTAATGTGTTTACATATCTGTGTGTGCATTATGTAATCCTTTGTTAACTGACACCTGCAGAAGTTAAAGTGTTTGTTAGCACCATCTGATCTAAAGCTGGGTTTAAAGAATATATTGTAAAAAAAATAAAATTGAAAAATGATTACATATTATAATGTGACTAAGGGATGTAAACTAGATGTAAATATTAATATATGAGAAATATATGTTCATCCCTTGTGTTCTCCTTGAGGTCAAGGTAAACCGCTCCTCCCATTCATTGGCAAACTTTTTTTTTTTTTGTCATCCAATCATCAGCTAATACTGACTGGCCAATTACGTGGTTTTAGTCTGAGGCCAATTTTGCCCTGAAACATGGAGTAACTGTCTCCTCATAGTGCAAATATTGCTGTGAATCATCAAATCCTTTAGCCTGGGATACAGTTTCCTATTGTTGGAGTTTACTTTATTTGTAGTGTTTCTGAATGATGCATGTAAACAACTCCTTCTAACACTTTCTTCATTTAAAAATATTTGTTTCCTGATGCTAGAGCATGCACCTTGTATGTATAAGTAAGTTGTTATGATAGTGTTACTATGTAATAAAAAGATCTTCAACCTGAACAGATGTCCTGATCATTTATTTGTGAGATGTGAAATGAGAGCAGAGGGTGTTGAATTCAAGTTAAGATCAGCATAGATGAAGAGAAGATCTATCATCCTCACCGCAAGACATTTTTAAACAAATGTCTTATATTTGTTTATATGATGCGTGTGCATGTGTTTGAATGTGTGTGTGTGTGTGTGTGTGTGTGTGTGTGTGTGTGTGTGTGTGTGTGTGTGTGTGTGTGTGTGTGTGTGTGTGTGTGTGTGTGTGTGTGTGTGTGTGTGTGTGTGTGTGTGTGCTGGGTAGTCTTTGGTAGATATGGTTGATTATTGGGACTGGCCTGAACCCACACTTTTTTGTAAAAACAAGCTGTAAATGTCTGTATGTGTGTAAATTTTGACATTGTTTAACTCTTTAAGCCCTGGCGGCCCCCAATTGGGGCCCAGGGAGAAGACTTAGCAAAACTATTATTAAAATATGGACATATATCCTGATATTTACACATCTGAACAAATCTCACAAGTGTTTCCTTTATTATTAAAAAAGTTTTTTTTAAATAATTTTTTATTGTGGTTGCAGTGACTTTTTATTATGGGTATGCAATTTTCGAGCAGAGGCCTAAAAAAATAGGTGTTTTTCAAAGGTTAACAAAAGTTTTGTCATTGTCCATATATGTTAGATGCGCATCAATTTTTCTGTCAGTTTTACTGTATATTCCTCTCATGCAGTTTTATCACATTTCCATTTTGCTGGAAATGATAAAACACAAAAACCACAAAAATGTACTGTAGGTACAACCAGGTAGATCATTGGATGGGCCTCACTATTTAATTACTGACCAAGTATATGAATCATTATGTCAACTAAATGGAGACAATTCAGTTCTTTGCTGCTTGTAAGAGAAACATCATACAGGTAGAGTCAAAGGACAAAAACAGAGGACAAAATGACAAAAAGGACAAAAAGAAAAAACTTTCTTTTAAAGCCTATGTATCTTATCTATTTGAATTGACATAGTTGTTTCATCATCAAATCAAGCTTTTCAGCTTTTCAATTACACTGTACCTGTAAATATGAGTATGCAAGTACTTGATGGTAATACCCACCTTGAACTGCTCTCACTGCTGCGATAGAGGCATTACAGGATCATTCAGCCTGCTCAGGTCACCACCTAGAGGCTTTTGTGTATCCTCACTTCTCAATGGTGACTCGTTCCTTTATTGGCATACCTGTAAAATGTTATGATCATTCAGTAGCAGTAAGTTGTAAAACACATGTGTCACACTTTGTTATTGTGAATAAGCAGCTGTCAAACTTAAATTGTCTCGCTTTTGTTACAAATACTTGTTGGCAGTGAAGTCCAATTTTAAAATGAAATCTTTAGAGTCTCTTTTAGAGTCTTTAATCTGCAATGGAGTCATTTTAAACTGAATCGAATATGTCAGAATGAGAGAAATATTGAAATATTGAAATATTGCTGGTTCTGTAGTTCACTGTTCAGCTGCAATATCGTCCTCCTGCCACAGGGTGCGCTGTCTGCCCCGGTTTTTTATTTTTTATTTTTATTTTTTAATTTTTTTTTATCTACTTCCGCTGACTGAAGGGACTCGTGTCGCAGATTCGACAGATATTTGTACGTACGTAAAGTAAAGTTAGGCTTTGGATCTTAACTCGGCGACTTCATTTCGCTTGATGGTGGATCAGATCCATTGATAGATTAGTTTCCTGTTGCTTTTTTAGACGCCGGAGAAAATGGACGGACAAAAAGCAGGTGAGAAGTTTGGCTAGCTTCAACTCGAATATGTTTGTCGGGTCTTCATGTTAGCTCGAGCCAAATCAAAATAAACAAACATGTGCGGTTTAAAACGAGTGTTTGCGCTGATTTCGTTGAGCTTCGGTTCTGAACGCGGATGCTATTTATAGACTTTTCTTGTGCTATTAAAGAACAAACGATCTACCGAGTATAGTCTGTTCGCTGTTTGTTACTGAAGGCACAAGGTGCCAGTTCAATGTAATTTTCGCCATTAAATATCACCAATCATGAAAGTTTTTACACTGCATCAACTTCTGCGGACAAAGACAGACAGTCGTGTTGTATTGAAAAGGTATACATACAAACAAGCATGTAAACATGTCCCCTAAATCATTGATTCATTGGTTGTTGTTTTTTTCATATAATTATGATTTAATTGTATGAAAAGGGAAAGTAACATATCACTTTAAATAAAATGAACAACCAAACTTATTACTCAAGCGACGCTTAGACTGTTTCTGTTCATTCATGACGTTAAGTCCTTTTTTTTTTTTTTTTTTTTGGAAGCATAGAAAGCAAATGTTTTGTAGAATTTGAAGAATCTTTATTTATTTTCACATTTTCCAGCAAATATACAAATATACAAATATACAGACCATTCTGCGTCGCTTATCTTTGAGCGACATATAAGCAGCAAAATATGGCCAATTCCTGTAATTCAGAAATTGCACGCAATGAACAATATAGGTAACAAAAGTCATATGTACTGTTAACCTGAGCCCAACACATTTATCAGTCAAATGACTATCGGTTACTATTGGCATATCACAAATACATTATCAAAGGCATTAGTGTTGTCCAATACGCGATATGACAACTTTTTACAGAACATAATGCAGAAAAATAGTCATGGGGTATTTTAAAAATTGTTGTTTTTGTGTTTTTTATTTAGAGTTTTTTATAATTATTCAGTTCCCAGTGAACATTGTTGGTTTATTGCACTGATCTCACTTTGGTCATAAAATGTATTGTGCAATTGTAAAATATTCTGCGTCCATTACGTTTCTTTGTCTGAAGTATTTGATAACCGCATTTTAGAAATAGTTACAAAAAATATGTGTTTATATGCAACATGTTGCAATTTTTTATTTCTTAAATCACTATTGAAAATTGGTGTCAAAAATCCAGTATGGGGCCGGGTCTGATGTAAACCATAAAAGGAAAAATGTAATTCTCGAGCAGAATATCTGCTTCTTGATCAGTCACATCTTCTCTCTCTGTCTCTACAGGTAGCTCTGTGTTTATGTGTCGGCTATGCAACCTCTTCTCTCCCAGTCACTCTCAGCTGCTGGCTCACTGCTCCCAGCTGCACCCTGAGCAGGAGCCTCCAGATGACATCATCATTGCACTGCAGCCCCTCGTGGCAGAACCCGCGGAGAAACTGGCAGGTTAGAGCACCATGACATTATTGGGATTACTGTCACAAAATCTTTACGGTACAATACTTATACTATACAATCGATAAGTTCTTTCATAGTCAGTAGCACTACATTCACCCATTCAGGGATGAATTGAACTTTTTTAGTATTAGACTCCAGGTCCATCAAATTAATCATACAAAGTTCACTATAAAAATGGAGATCTGTGGCATACAGCTCAGGCTACAATATATCAGACTTCGGCTAAAGAGAAAATAATTGTTTATAGGATGAGCTCTTTGTTGATTTTTGTTTGTTGAAAGAGATTTAAAAAAAGCAATACTGCCATCTTATCTTTTCTGCTTTTTTATTGGCCCACAGAGGGCCCAGTCAAGCGAAAACGGGGACGACCGAAAGGATCTACGAAGAAGATGCACACAGTTTCGACAGAGGACAAGAAGGCCGTCTCCACCCATTCTCCAGAGGAAAGTTTTGAAAGAGAAGAAAATAGAAATGCGGAGGCGGTAGACCAACAGCGTAGATCAGCAGAAGGTAGTAATGTTGCCATTCACCGTATATGTAACCCATGTAATTCATTTTTGTAAATACGTTAAACAAACTGATGACTGCCCTCTGATTCTGTTTTTGTTTTCTGCTTCGAAGGCAAAAACCCTGATGGTATATCGGGGCTGGAGTGTAGAAACTGCCATCGCTCATTCAGCAACAGACGACAGATCCTCAAACACATCTGCCTGAGAGAAGAGGACGAAGAGGAGGATGAGGACAATGGTGAGGAGAGAAAAGGGTAGAAATATAAAAGAAAAGAAAATTCAGGTTAACTGAGGGAACAAGTTGAAAATTATCCTTACTTTAATTAAAGATTATTAAATATCTCTGTATTAACTGTGGGTGTTTGAAAAACCAGAGATGTATCATTTACATATATTAATTGTACGTGGCCAATCAGGTTAGTCTGATAAACTGACACAATCATTTTCAGGGAACAGATCTTGCGCAGCAGAAGGTGATGGTTCTGAAAATTTGGATCCTGCAGGATGTGGTCCAAACCACATAAAACTAAATCCAGCAAGACTCAGGTTAATGAAGGAAAAGAGTAAGTTTGAGATCAGGACATGTTTCTTCAAATTCTTATCAGAAGATAATGGCTGCTCTAAATCATTTCTTGTTCTCCACTCTGCTGCAGATGTGGGAAACTGTAGACCCCCTAAAACAAACCGGAGTCGCATCAAGAAAGAAGGAGCAACAGGAAACAAAAAATCAGTAATCAATGTTGTTCTGACAGAAGATGAAACACTTCCAGGTTCAGTCTTAAATAGATTTTTGTGCCCGTTTTTACATTTTGGATAAAAGTGACATTTATAAATAAAATGCTTTAACTTAAATTGAACAGGTGTTTCTAAAATGGTTCCAGTGGAGGACGGTTCAGCAGAAAGAGAGCCTGCAGCTTCCCAAGCTCAGCCTCAGGTAAGCACACAAATGAGATGGAACATTAAAGGGTCAGTTCACCTAAATTTTAAAACATTTTCTCATTTACCTTTAGTAACATCTCGCAATGCGAAGATGGTAGAGATTAAAGTTTCTAAACTATGGATAATGTTTTATTTAGTGATCCTACCAACTTGTAACCATCTAAAGCAATTTTTTTTTTATTTTTTATTTTTTATATATATTTATTGAGAAACTAGCAGTTTTAGTGTTTCAACTTAATTTAAAATGTGGTGTTTTGTTTATTATGTCAAAATGATTTAAATTTTTCTGTAAATCTGTACTTTTATGGGTTTATTTATTGAATCTTTCTGGTTGTTTTAAGTCCTCAGCAGTCCTCCGGAGTGAAGCACAAGACCTTGCAAGTGAAGCAACTGCCTGCGAAGGTAACCCCAGACCAGACCAGGAGCCAAGGTAATTTAATGGAAAATGTCCAACTCTCTTCTAATTCTTTCAATACTTAGTTCATTGTCATAATAACTAATAATCAGTCAGCTTGATGTATACATTCTGACAGTTATGTAAAACATCTCACAATGTAAAATAAAAACTAAACACTAAAACGGAAATTTGACTTAAAAGATAAAGATGAAAAGAAATTGTTGGAGAGTGCTTTTCAGTTTGTGTTTGTAGCAGTGTGACTGTGTGGAGTGTGTTTTCTGCTGATCTGATCGCTTTGTTTTCAATCCCCAGTTCGAACCAGACCTCTACTACAACAATAACAACAACAACAACAACAACAACCAGCAGAGGTTTCCAGGAATATTCCATCAAGCAAAATGCTACCAAGTACTATTTGAAGATTTTTTTTTTTTTCAAAAATGTATTTATATAGATTTTTATATCAGAGTGTTTGTAGTTTTGGAAGTAACGTGTAGCCAAATGCTCCTTCTAATCTAACTGAAAATAGATTTTTGATGAGCTGTTTGTGTATTCGAAATGTTGTGTTATAAACTTCAGAGACACCCGCCATCGCCACAATAGCAGCAACAATGAAACTGGTTCACTTTTAAATGTAATATTCTCATTTTGTCTCCCAGCTTACTTCAGAGCCAGTTGAAGATTTTTACCTGTGAGTTCTGTAATAAGATCTTTAAGTTCAGACACTCACTGATTGCCCACCTCAGGACTCACACTCAAGAGAAACCGTTTCAGTGTCCACACTGTGACTACGCATCAGCCATCAAAGGTAAATCCAGGCTCACTGACACTCAGAAGGAATAGTTTTTACTCCACCCAGAGATTTTAGTTTGAATGTTGAACAAATTGTAAAAGTTTTGTAGGATTTAAAAAAAAATTTGTTTTAATAAAATTTAACTTTTTGAGATGTAGATGAAGATGAGGGGAATTATTACTTATTTAATTTACTTACTTGATTTTCTCTTCAAAGCAAACCTGAATGTTCACTTGAGGAAACACACAGGAGAGAAGTTCAGCTGTCTACACTGTGCTTTCACCTGCCTCAGTCCAGGACACCTCAAGGTGCTGCCATTACTTTATTACTGTTTAGTATTTATTACTGATTAGTAGTACTGTTGTCTTTAGAATAATTAGTATTATTACACAAGTTTCCAGATACAATACAAACTCATTTTATCCAGGTGAAGTTGTTGTTTTTTTAATTTATGTTATCACTTATCTTCATGCTGCAATACATTAGTCGACTGACTTTTGAGTTAGATCTTATGGTGGCAGTTGGTAGATTTCTTTTAATGCGTATACTTCGAGTGTAAAACTGCACAGTTTCTGTGGTTGCTGCAGTCATTCTGTATTTTCTGGTGTTGCAGGTCCACATAGAGCGAGTCCACCTGAAGTTGAAGCAGCACTGCAGCTTCTGCGAGCAAAAGTACTCCGATGTGAAGAACCTACTGAAACACATGGAGAAACGACACAACCTAAAAGATCCTGATGTTTACCAGAGCTACCAGCAACAGAGGTTTGTTTACCTTCCTTGCACAACTCAAGTTTACCTTACTTAATAAACTGAAGTATACTTTAGCTACATCATTCAAGTTTACTTTACTTAATTAACTCAAGTTTACCTTTGTTCCTTTTCTCAAGTTTATCTCACTTTACATAACTTAAGTTTACCTTTCTTACTTTATTCAAGTTAAGCTTACTCAACTCAAGTTTACTTTAATTACTTAATTATTTAAAAACGATATTACTATAAGTATACTTATATTAATGACAGATGTGCAGCTACATTTACAAAGAGTAGGGTAGGGTTTGGGGTTGAGCAGATGCCTCAGTTTTGTTCAAGTTGGGGCCCACAGTTCAAAATTTAGAAAAACCCCTGATCTCCAGTATTTGTGTTTTAACACACCTGTCCTCGTCTAACCTGTTTGTCCATCCAATCCAGATTAAAGACTCGTCAGGGCCTCAGACAGCTCTTGTACCACTGTCCCACCTGCAACCGACGATTCAAGAACCAGCTGGAGCGGGAGCGCCACCTGTTGGTCCACGGGCCCCAGCGTCCCTTCGCCTGCCTACTCTGTGACCATGCTGCAACCAAGATGGCTGCCCTCGCCACTCACATCAGGAAGCACCTCTTCCTATACGTGTGCTGTGTGTGTGACGAGAAGTTTGTCAGCTCGCAGAGACTGAGGAGTCACGTGAAAGAGTCCCACCCTAAACTGGACCTCGAGCAGGCCTTCACTGACTGCATCAACAGCAGCTACTATCTGGTTCAGCCTGGTGGAGGCATGTGGGGGAGTGAGGAGAGCGAGGACACAGAGGGAGGGGTGAACCAAGAGCACAGGATAGTGCAGGAGGGTGAAGATGACAGGATGAGAGAGGAGGGTGGAGGAAACGGTCCAGGAGAGGAGAAGTGGCGAGACGGGGAAGGACAGCAGCTGAGTGAAGAGAGGGAGAAAAAGGAAGGTGAAGCTAAAACTCGCAAAGAATGTGCAGAAGAAGGAGAGACAGGAAAAGAAGGAGAATTAGAAAACGGAGGAGCTCAGCGAGATTCCCCCGACAGACGAGATGAGGCAACAGACGAGGAGAAGTCACAGAATAATACAACGGACTCTTCTGCAGCTGATAATGTGGGCAGACGTGAAGAGGAGACACACACCTCTTTATCACACACCCCGTTCCTGGGGGAGAGGACACAAGAAAACACACACATAGATGCTGAGAACAAATGTGCAGCCAAGAACACACACACACCGCCATCATCAGAAAATACAAACTTGTCTGATTCGAGCGCACACACACATTTGTCCTCAGGCGTTCGGGTGGATGATAGCCAAACTCCACAATCACAGAAGGTAAATTTAATGCTAGAATGGTAAAATGATTAAATTCCTTTTAAAATAGACATTAATTTATTTTTCTACAAAATAGGACCTTTTTTTATTCTTTATATTTACATAAAAGGTGGTTATTTTGGCATCAGCAGACAGATTATTTTCTCCAGGATAACACATCAGTTATACTAAGTGAAAACTACCTGCAGGGTCATTCTGTTTCAAAAAGGGGGAAAATAATTATTAAGTGGGTATGTCTGGTTTTGGTGTATTGTTTTGCCCATTTTATTTAATTTGAAAAATAATTTGAATGTTATCGGTTTGAAGAGGAAGATAATCATGTTTGTTTTCCTAATGCAGAGATTCACCATTTTTTCTCAGTAGTAACTGTAGTTTATTCTCATTGCGTTTTGAATGCTATAATTAGTATTTTAATCAGATTGTACGTATTTATTCATTTATGTGTCTGAGATAAATGACTCCACAGAAGAGGAGCAGGGTTATTTTTCATATTTCTCCTGTATATGTTGATCCCTGACTTTTTCTTTTCTGCTGGAAGGTGTCGAAGAGTTTCTATCAGAGCGCTTTCGATCAGGTGTTTTCATCTCTTCAGAAGACTCAGCTTAATATGGAGACTTTCCAGCGGCTGAGGAAAATTTACGGAGACCTGGAATGTCAATACTGCGGTGAGAGGATGAAGCCTCTGACTCGGCTGGTTTTGTTTTAGTTCAAGCGATCTATTTTTTACTTCGCCTTTCTAGCTCTGCCAGGAGTGTTTAATAGTGTCTGATCACATTTTTCTGCTTCACAGGTAAACTGTTCTGGTACAAAGTCCACTATAATGTCCATGTGCGCACACACACCAAGGAGCACTCGTACTACTGTTCAAAATGTAGCTACTCCTCCATCACAAAAAGCTCTTTGAAGCGGCACCAGATCCAGAAGCACAGTGGCTTGATGCTGCCTTGTTCAAATCCCGACTGTAAATACACCACGCCAGACAAATACAAACTTCAAGCCCATCTGAGGACGCACCAGGAACAGGTAACCAGCCTGAGGAGATTCTCAGTAGTAAAGAAATTATTTTTTTGACCTTTAAGACATTGACATTCTGGCTCAGACTGTTTGGACCGTATTCACGTGAAAAATTTAACTCTTTGAAGCATTATGTCTGCAAGGGATATAAAAATGAATTGTCACTTGTTTTTTTCTTGGTAATGTTGGACAAACTCTTCATGTCTTTGTTGATGTTTACAGGGGAGGAGTGCGACCTGTCCCGTCTGCAATCACAGTTATCCAGAGCACAGACTAAAACACCACATTAAAACATCCCACCCTGGTAAAGAACACACAAACAGTCTACAGACAAAAACAAAACACACACAATACCTGACAATGAATGTTCTTTAAAAGCAATTTGAAACCCGTCTCATAACGTCTGTGTGAGTAAAAACATTTTCTTTTTTCCCCCACTGTGGGTCAACTCCAAACAAAAGGCTAAAACTCCGAGCCACAATTTGGCAGCTTGTCTCTTTTTACATGGTCTGTTGTTGCAGCATTTTATTTACATCATCAGGTGAATCACTGTGACCATACAGCGTACTGTATAGCTTCTTTTTTTTTTTTTAAATGATCAAAGCATTGTCTTTTCTTTGGACCACAGCTATCACATCTGGCTGAAATGAATAAATAGCGAGCCAAGTTCAGCCGTGAACTGTGAGATTGTTGGTGCTCACAAGTCATTTTCCATCTTCTGTGTGCATTTGTTTGCAGACACACTGCCTGTACATGGTAAAGGACTGATGGTGCAGCGTGCAGAGAAGTGCCCTTACTGTGACTCCTACTTCCTGAAGAACAGCAGTGACTTTCAGCAGCACATCTGGGCCCACCAAGGTGTGATATCACTCTGCCTTTAGTCGCACAAAGCACACCTATATATTCTGTTAGGAGTGGGAAAAAAATTAGCTCGGCTTAGCTTGTTTGTAGTGTTTTTTTAAACCAATCACAGTCGTTTTGGTCGACACTGAGCCCAGGATGCAGCGACAGTGCCCTTGCAGAATAGTCCTTTGTTTTGGTGGAACACCTGTGTGTGGGGAGGTGAGCCCTGCAGTGAGATGCCTAAATGCCTGCAAAGAATAGAAACAAGCAGGCCCGCCTCATTGCATGATCCAAATCTTCATCAAAACATTTTTAGCGCGTAGGTTGGTTGGATGTTGTTCTTGTTGTTTCCTGTAGAGATGGGGATTTTGTAAACAGTGACTTGCAGGCAGGAGAATGTTGACTGAAAAGTCAGCCAAGCACAGGTTTATACCCACAGTCTGGAGTCTGGAGCAGAACATCTGGGCTCCACCAGTGTTTCTGCCCCGTGTTCCACCGTGTCAGTACTTTGTGAGCTGAGCCTCCATCTGTCTCTCCTCCTCCTGGCTGCCCTCCAGAAAGATGTTGCAGACTGAAAACACACGCAGATGCTGTAGAGGGAAACTGGCCATTCAGTCAAGTTACTTG
This sequence comes from Brachyistius frenatus, assembly GCF_029030835.1. Taxonomy (NCBI): domain Eukaryota; kingdom Metazoa; phylum Chordata; class Actinopteri; family Embiotocidae; genus Brachyistius; species Brachyistius frenatus. Next base: position 5,081,295 of record NW_027210613.1, on the reverse strand, counting down.
TAAAATGATGAAAATGCACACAAGCAAACTTGTCAATGTTTGTGTTGCTGGCGTTTTAAGGAGTGTTTTTCTTTTATAACTGCCTCTTGATCTCTGCAACATAACTTTTGCTCTGTTATGTTTGCTTTTCTATTTAATCCATACACCTTGGTTATATCAGCTGTACAGTACAACATTACGTCTTAAGGAAGTGAATTGTTATTCTTACTTGCCTTCTCATCAGTCCCTGCTATACTCACTTACCTTGATGAGCTGTTTACCTTGAAGTCACATCTGTCCTGAGGCTGAGATGACTCCCAGACAGAAATTCCAATTCAGGTGTTGATGAAGGTCATAAAAAAACAGCTAATTTTTTTTAAAAAGACCTCAAGTTTCAGGAAGTTTATCTGGCTTTGTGTTCTATCCTGTCTGCAGTCAAGCTCACTGACTGTTGTATGCCATTAACACTCACTTTATGTATATATATTTTTTTATTTCTTACATCAAGCACCTTCTTTCGTCACAGTGCATGCTAAAGTGAAAATATCTTTAAAAAGTCATTTTAGCATTTTGTTGCTGTCTAGTTTGTATTATTTGTCTTTACTAATTTGCTGGTGATCTATAAAGTGTATATCTACGTATGTGTCATGTGGATAGGTTTGAAGCCATACGTCTGCAGTATGTGCGACTACGCAGGCCGCAGCAGGAGCAACCTGAAAACTCACATGAACCGACACAACACAGAGAGACATCATCTGTGTGACCTGTGTGGTAAAAAGTTCAAATCTAAAGTCACGCTGAAAAGCCACAGACTGAGCCACACAGATGAAGGTATGTGCATACTACTAGTTTTGCATATGTATATCAACTACTATACATGTCAGAATTAATGACAATTTTGTTCATGTAGCAAGTATCCTGATAGAAAAGCAGACATTTGAGGAGGAGCAACACGATGATAAATATCAGGGCGATGATTCTGTTTTTTTTTTTTTCTTTTTTAGGGAAGCGGTTTCAGTGTTCGGAGTGCAACTTCACCTCGGTCTCTAAACCTTCCTTGCTCAGACACATGGAACAACATGCTGAATTTAAGGTCAGGATACACATTCAATACACACCATTAGCTCACAGCATCAGTATGTAGAATTTCAGTTTTATTGTAAACATCTGTTTAACAGAATATCACTTCTTAGCATATTTTAAAGAGTCACAGACATGTACTATAAATTTTAACCAACAGCTGTATTATAATCTGGTCCGATTTATAGCTGAAGACAACTGTATAACTCACATTACATTATCATCCCAAAAAAACCTGCAGTACTATAATGCTTCTCATAATGCTAACCTAAAATTCTGTCTTATCTTAAAGGTATTTCATTTGTATTCACATGATGTGTGTTTGTATCTTTCTATGAAGCCTTTTCGTTGCGCTCACTGCCACTACTCCTGTAACATTGCTGGTGCTCTGAAGCGACACTACAACGTGAAACACCACAATCAGAAATATGAGAACGCCGGACCGGGATTGTCTAACCCCGACACGCTGAAACAACAAGGTCCTCTCCCTCCTCCATGTCTTCACACCTTTCATGTTCTTTAAAGTAAAACTTTTTACATCTCTAAAAATAAAGTCAAATCTCTGGGGGGTGCCAAGAGAACACTCTTTTCATATTACTGCAGTCTGTAGTAGCTGTATAAACTGTGTGGGGTTTGTACAGAAGAAAAAGTGTGCTCATCATAACCTAACATGGCCTGTCTGTGTGCCTGTGTTTAGGTGGTTTAAAGTGTCCTGAATGTGAATTTGTTTATGGCACAAAGTGGGAGCTGAACCGTCACCTGAAGAGCAAACACAGCCTGAAAGTGGTGGAAGGGACCTGGGAGGTAAAAAGTATTCGAATACACAGACTAGATACGCTGACAAGAAGGCATCTTTGCCCCAGACTAAAATTTGTGGACCATCCCTGGTGCTGCCTGTGGGTCAAAGTTTTGACTTATTCCATGAACATTTAGCTGACGAATTCATGATCCCCAAGGATACACTGTAATCACTTTAATTTCATCCCCATCATCTATTGCTGGCATGGCTAGGATTGAGACATTTAAAATCTGCTTCCAACGACAAGGAAGCAGAAGAAAAAGAAAAAAACTTGCAAACTCGACCTTGTTACTGTTTATTTTACCTTTTTTTTTTGGTCAAAGCCAGTATTTTAAGACAATCTCTTGACGTGTGTGCAAATATGCAGGTGGGAGAGGAAGTAGAGGCCCAATATGTGTCTGTGGAGGATGAAGAGCACCTGACAGAAGCACCTTTAGCAGCCCTGCAGGAAAACGGTAACAACAGCAACAGTGATGATCATACAGTAGAAACCTGACTCGACCAAACCCTGAATCCAACAAGCAGCTTGTTTAAGTTTTTCCCCTACTCAGATAATTGTGGAAACACTGCTCATGGCTGTTCCTATTTATAGTTATGATGTGTTGAATGTGCTTTAGCATATGTATTAAGCAACATATCAAAGTAATTATATGTTTTTTTCTGTTCAGTTAATATCCAACATATCACTGAATTCAGTTCAGAGAGTCAGGATGCTGTCACCTCTATGGTTGCCATGGCTCCAGGCACTGTGACCGTTGTACAGCAGGTAAACAACATCACATCACCTTCACATTCATGTATGAGTGGTTACAGCAAAATATTGACGTTGACCTGTGGCTGAAGTTGCAGGTGGCTGACGAGCAGGAAGTCGGTAACTGCAGCAACCAGCTGATGGTGGTGAACGCAGAGGAGGATTTGAATGGTAACCAGGTGATGGTGGTGGAGGAGGCACATGGCCTGGAGGCTCTGACAGTCCTAACTCAAGGAGAAAACACGCACCACTATATCGTCTACGTCCAGGAACATACCGTAGAAATCAACTAGAGATGTCAGCATTTTTAACATCGTGTACAAGTAAACGGTAAAATCAGGCTTTAATGAAAGTTTGATTGTCATCACAGAGATTTTCCTTCATTGGATGTATTTATTAGTCACTTATATAATCATGAAAACAATAAGTGCAATACTTAGTTGTGTGATCATATGGCATATTTTGTACCAACAAATACAAATAAAATCCCTGTCCCGCACAGCTTGATGCACTGAAGTGGCTTCATTTCCTCATAAATTCAAACATTTTTACTCTTAAAATTACTTATAGTGTAGGATCTATTTAAATTATTGCACATTATTATTTCCAATTGAATTCAAAAGAAACATTTTTCTTTGTCTTTAAAGTAAATTAGTAAGAGTAGTTTGGCAGAAAGTGTCGAATATTTTAAATAAAATTAAAGACATGGCTTTAGAAAAAGCAACATCTTGCATTACGATGCAAGGCCAACACACAAGTCTGTTACTAAACCATAGCTCTAGTGGTGGATGAGCATTATTTCCCGACACACAGGCGGGTAAATCAAGACGGAAGATAAAACCCCAAGATCCCAGGACAGCATATATTAACATGGTAACGCACTGCGCACTCAATGGGATGTCAAAGAAGACGGAGGCTGAATGAAATGAGATGAAGGCAAATGTAAGAACCACAATTATATATTTTAAAGTTTGTATCTCCTGAGGTTGACGTGCAGAACATTTCTGAGCCTCAGACCTGTGTGCTGGTTCCGGATCAGTCCAGTAGGTGGCGGTGGCGCGCTTCGTGGAGTCTTACATTGTACCGAAGAAGAACTGGTGGGAAATTTGACAGTGCGCGAAAGCTTGTTGTTGTTTGACCGACACGCAAACAAACATTAATCGTGAATTTACTCGTGTTTTATTGAGATGGACCGCTACGTTTTGGTTATATTCTTTGGCCAAACCGATGACGACCCGGTGGGCGGTTTTAAATGTAAATTTTAATTCGCCTTTGAAACGGACCAGACTTACTTTGATAACGTCAGCGCTGCTAAACCAAGTTTATTTAGCCGTGAGCTACACGACTGTGTTTTAGGTAGTAAAGTTGGTCAAAATCCTTCTTCAGTAAAACAGAAAGTGATTCGTAAATATTCTACGTTTGGTAACTTTGAAGGAGAGTAGATGGTAGCTGCTCTCTGAAATATATGAATCGTGTTTTGGTGATGACGGCTCAGTTGTTACTGTTCGCAGGTTTGGAGTCATTAAAGCAGATGTATGACAGACTCGTGGACATTTCGATTCAGGAATCAGTGAGAGGGACCTCTGTGTTTCCAGGTACAGTCATTTACAGTAACTGTGGACATCTTCCGATCTGCCCTGACTTCCACACAGATGTTGTTGTTTTTCCACAGCTTTCTCACCTGTTCCCTGCTGTGTGTTTTCCCAGCTTGTTCTCTGAGTGGCAGCCCATCGGCTCAGAGGTGGTGCTTTGCTCTTCAGGCTTGCCAAGGAGCAACACAGGTGAGACATTGGGGGGGTGATCTAAGACAGCTTTGCCACAGTGTCGGTGTGTGCCGCATAGATCTGGTTACACGTGACTGTCAATGGGCCTTTTAAATCTGTGGTGCTATAAATGCTGGAGCTGGGATGATGTGTGATCCTGGTAATCCGGATTCAACACTGTGACGATACTCGGGTGCCGATTCAATTTGATTTCACGATTTATTACTCTTTTTGTTGACTTTTTTTTGTAACACTAGACCATCGCAACAAGTTCTGTCTTGTCGGGATGTTTATAATCACTCGTATCAGTCAGTCATTCTCGGTGTGATTTCGGCAGCATTGATGTTATACACTTCTTGGCTCTGTCTTAAAGCCCTGCTAACAAAAGATCTTTCATTAGAAATCCTACTTAAGAGGTCAGTAGGTTAATTCTAGGTTTCGGCAGCACACAAACTATTTAGGGAACCACCTCAGACAAATCGTTGTGTAGAGCATCAAACTAACGGTTCTATTTGTTCCCCAGTGGATCTCTTTAGCAAGTTTTGTTTTTCCGCTTTTTGGCTTTGTTTGTTTATTATCAGCTCAAATTTTGAAAATGGTTACACAGATATGGTAATAATAGTGGTCAAGAATGATATGAAATTCATATTTTTAATTGGGAAAATGTCAAATTTGCTTGGGAAAGAAGGAGACCCCCCCCCCCACCCAAACCTTCATCAGATACGTGCGCCTAAGTCTTCCACGATGTTTTGGAAAACACTGAAAGACTAAGAAACTAACCGAGTGCATTCTGCCAGCTTGAAGTTGGCTTGCTGTGATTTTCATATCCTGCTCAAATAGGAGATGAATGTGGAGAAGTGCCTAGAAAAGATGGATATTAAACATATACTATAAACTGCATGTGTTGTTTTGTTAGGGTCTTCATTATAAAATAACTCTGCAATTTTGTTTATTCATCTTTGTCTCTGAACAGTGACAAGTCAATTGTCAGCACTGTCTGCAAAGTTAAAAAAAAAAACACTGTCCTTTATAGGAATTTCGCAACATGCCATCAACATCCTGACCTGTACCCCGTCAATCATCTCTATGTCAGTAAAATGTTTAATCCATTTATGCTGACCAGCTGAGTTTATTTTAACGTTGTGGATACTGCAGATATATTCATGTTTTTGCCCTTTTTAATGCAGTCAAGCTAAGAGGGGAATGTGGCATTTATGGTGCAAATGTGTAAACATTTGACCTGTCGGACTACTAATAAAGTTAAAAGGGCTGGGATTCTTTATTTACTCATAAATTTCTGCCTCTGTTTTGTAGTTTTGCAGCTCTGACTGGGAAGAGTTGGGGACAGGTCATCAGAAAACTGACAGTGAGGAGGAGAAGCTGAGTGCTGTGGAGGAATATCAGAGTTCACTGAGCAATCAGGAGGCACAGGACCAAATGGTTGACCAGCCGACACTGACAGAGTGAGTGACTGATGATACTTTATGTACGTAGTGTCAGGAGGGATGCTTTGCTTTTTCTGTTCTGTGAATTTACCTTTATAATTCATTAATGAAACAATGTATTTGTATATTTTAGCTTAGATATAATCTTGTGTAGTAAAATAAGGAAATTTAGCTTTAGATAAAGAAAGAAAAAAATAAATAAATGGGCACCAGTATATTTTGGAAAATATTATTCAAATCATGTGTCCCAAAGATTCAATGTCCAAATGCCACATTTCATCTGATCTGCTCTGAATGTCTTCATTGAACAGGCTGTTAGAAGAGGCTGCAGAAGGACTCCATCTGCTGTCAGACAAGCTACCACCTCCAGGTGCAGTTAACTAATCCACGGCAGCACCGATGTACCTATACAGTACCACTCAGAGCATCATCTGAACTGTTGGCCACAAACTCACAGATTCAGTTTCATATCACTCAGAGCAGGACAAATTATTAGTGATGTGGGGGCTGCAGGCAAACTGCTGCAAAGTATAAAATAATGTCATAAAAAAAGGCTTGTTTAAAATAATGCTGCTGCGGTTTGCTACTCATGAGTGTTCATTTTTATACGGTACACGATGGGGTGTTTTTTTCCTCTTAAAAAACCCAAAACAACCTTTTTCAGCCAAAAAAAGTAATGATAAAACAATTATTGAATTTTGTCACATCTTTTCATGTTATTTCTTTATTTATGAAGAGAGGTATCAATAAGAATATTGATAAGGTATCAATGAAATCCAAACAATCCCCACGGCACCTTCATATGATCATTTTGTTGCCGGCGTTTGTGAAGGTGTTCACTGCGTCTTTAGTGGGACTTTCACTTTCTTAAAAAATTAAGTTGGAATGTAAAAAAAAAAAGAATATTAGCTCAGTCAAACACACAATTGTTCTGTGTTGAATGCAAATGTTTCCACACTCTACTCTCAGATGATTTTGGGTGTTCTGATTATCTTTATTGCTCGGCTTGCCAGTAACTTCCCTTTTGCAATAGCAAGCAGAACAACAGCTCTGCTAAACAATGTCTCAAAGGAAAGTTTTGCCTCAACCAAAAGCTGCAAATAACAAGGAATTAAAACTTCTCTACTGAAGCCCAACTCCTCGGCTGTATTATAAGAATCCAGTCTAATTTCAAGCAATTAAGAATCTTAAAATCTGCCTGCTGCAGCCTTGTAGAAAAGTTGCCAGCTGCACTAAACTGCATGAATATGCACTAATCGCTGCAAAGACACTTCAACTTCTTTTCAGAAAGTCTCCCCCTGAAGACACATTTCACTTTTTTAAAGAACATGTCTCAGCACAGCAGCTCCGCAGGAGTTCGGGATCAGTGACCGTCAAGCGTTGGTTGCTTTGAGAAGCTGGAGCCACTGCTAGCTCCCGAGGTCTCCTCTAAAGCTCTTGACATTTTGAAGTGGAAAAAACAATATTAAACACTTGCTAAAAAGACTGTGTTGGCATAGCAACTGGCTGAGTCCTCTTGAAATCCTCCAGAGACATGTATGAAAAAATATAAAAGAAGAAGAAAGAAACTCTAATGAAGTCCTCTTTGGTTTGTCCTGTTTCCCCCTCAGGTAAAGCCTTGTTGGAGGTGTTGGTGCTGGGCTGTGCTGAGCAGTCCCCTCCTATTAAAGACCTGCTGCCTCTGCTGGGAGCCCTGAAACACATGTCCTGCTGGCATGCGGCTAAAATCAGTGTAGTCACACAGCACACGACTGGGTGAGGACATGAAACTTGCTTGCTTGCATATAAATTTAAAGTTTATACCTCTCTTTCCTTGTTTTTACTGTAAAGCACTTTGTAATTCTGTTTTGAATGGTGCTGTGTTATTATTGTTAAAAAGACAGCAGCATTGAATGTATTTTCATGTTAAATATTTGTGAAATGCTCCCAGATTACCACTAGGGGGAGTTGGATGACTAATTATGTGCAGGTGTTAAAGAGTAATGGATAAAACTTGTGAAAAACATTTCTACAGAGGTTCTCGTAATGACAAAATATATTTTTACAACCTCTGAGCATTTTATTGCTGCTGTTTCACTCGTTTTTCAGTTTGGAGATTTGACATAAACCAGGGCTCAGGGAATAAAAGGTCATTGACTGATTGTTTTCTTCATGCAGGTGGCAGAAAGCAGCATCCTCCCTGGGCGCTGGTCTGGTGGGGCCTGCTGACCTGGACAGCTGTATCGACTACAGGGAAATATGGAGGGGAGGGCTGGTTGTCAGAGAGAAGAAGGTGAGGATCGGGCTATCAATTAAACAGGGAAATAGCGTCTGACTTTGAATAGGTGAAGAAGGGATGGGGTTTCCAAAGTTGTTTGACCACTTGACAAAACAGCTTAAAGATCTCTGAGGAAAAGTATGCAGGAAACATTCAGGATAAATGTTCTTCATGCGTAATTTATTTCTCATTATTCTTTGCGTAGAAAGATGTTTGAGGGAGGTGGATTAAAAACAACAAACTTTATTTTAACTTTCACCATCATGTACACCATGACCAGCACAGTACTAACACCTAAACTACGCAAACACAGTGGAGCTGGGCTTTATGACACAGAACTGCAGGAGGTGCAAAAGGCCCGGCTCATTAGAGAGAGGAAGAACAAGGATTGTGTGAACAGCTTGTGCGAGCCTCAGAAGAACGATGTTAGCAGTTCGTCAGTTAGTAGAACATTTAGAAAAGTGTGGATGTGGTTTAGCTTGCGAAAAAGAAGACAAAGAAAGATTTATCCTTAAGTATGCACTTGTATAAATCTGTATACACACACGCTTGCATGCAGGTAATTGTTTCAAATTGAGTACTGTGGGTGTAATTGATCATATAAAAACAGCAATGAAGGAAAAAGCTGTGTGTTCCAGAAAATAACTACTTGTTTTCTTATCAGCTCGGTGTGAGTTTGTGTGTGTGTTCTGGACTATTCCTGTAGAGCAGTGGGTCTCAGCTGCTTAGTCCTTAGTCATTAAGTCATGGTAGAATTTTTTTGAGCCACTCAAATTGACTTCACCAAAAAAAAAAAAAAATGCAAATTCAGCTAAAATCCAATGAAATAAGAAGGCAGACTTACCTACAAACAAGTTCAAACTGGTGATGCTCTTCAACTTCCAAGAATCTAAATTGAGCTGTACGAAATAAAAAGAAAGACATATTGTGAACTAAATAACAAGGCAGACTTATCTAATCCTAAATCTACCACTTGCTACTTTAAACCTGCTCCGTCAATGGAAATGTATGTCCTTTTAAAATAAAAGCACAGCAGTAGAAGTTTTCGAGACATCTGTGACCCACTCGAAACTTCCCCACGTCCCAATTTTGGGTTGCGAGCCACCAGTTGAGAACGACAGCTGTAGAGAGAATGAGAAAAAGCTCTGCTCTTTTGAGCTTATCAGCTCACTTGCCCAGAACTTTATATTATCATCAGGGTTTTCTGTGGCCTGCAGCACACAGCTAGCTGGGCTCAGAGAAAACAGTTTCCTGAAGAACCCTCTGTACTCGGGCTAATCGTGGTTCCGAGACTTGATTCATGCCTCAGTGTTTGTTCTCATATCCTTTTCATATGAAATGACTCATGCAGTGCACATAAGGCCGCGGGGTAAATTTTCACAAATTTCCTTTTAATTTGGGTGAATTGTTTTGACTCACTGTTGGATAGTTCTTTCCTTGCTGCTGAATGAGTCTGGAGGAACCACAGGAGGTCATTTAAGGTTCATGGAAAATTGCTCTGTCTTGCTGGCATTGTCCTGGCAGAGCAGACCCAGGCTGCTCCCGGCCACTGTATACAGTGAGTTCAGTCCATTTACCATTTATTCTCCCTCATTGTCTTAAAAGAATGAACGGAGGTGTCTCGGATATATTGTGAGCCTATGGCCAAAAATATGTAGACACCTGTGTCCACAGACAATTATGGGGAAACTCAGTGCTATAGCTTACAATGATACCGTAGTCAGCAGTGTTCTTCCTACTTCGTGCAGCAGTTTGTGTTTCAACACTGCCCCTGTGCACAAAACCAGGTCCATAAAGAAATGGTCTTCCTTGTCGACGTGGACGAAATTGATTGGCTTGCTAACTTAACCCTGTTCAAAACATTTGGCATGAACTCAGGAATGCTCTTGTGACTGAAAGAGAACAAATCCCTGCAACCAGGTTCCAAGATCTTGTAGAAAACTTTCCCAAAAGAGTGGAAGCTGTTATAGCCGCAGATTATTGCTCATTATTTTGGAATGAAAGCTTTCGATCACTGTAATGACTGTAATGTTTGAGTGTCCGCATACTTCTGGTCATGCACTTTCAAAAACAAAAAAGACAAACTTGATTTGCAATTTTACTGAAGTAACTGTGTTTTGGTGGGATTGCGACTAGGCTGAGGTAAAATGATAGCATTTTTTTGTTGCTACTCTGGAGAGCACTTCATGCCCACTTGCTCTTATTTCTCATTACGGAAAAACTCTGGCAGGTGCAGTCGTGTTTCGTCTCTGGACAGAATTGGCCAATTGTGTGCAATTCTTTCATGTCTCTCTGGAGATAATCAGCAATCTGTTTCACTGGAGTTTACTTGCGTGTCTCATGCTGTTTTTTGTTTTTTGTTATTATTTTGTTTTTTTTAACGTGGCCAAAACTTTCGGTTGCCATTTTAAACATTGATCAGCTTGTATTTCAAAATTTACAGCAGAGGTATCTTGAAACGACTCAAGAGTTACAGCTTTATGTTTGATGTGTTTTGTAATGAATTTGAAAGTATTCATTTTACTTATTTATGTTTTTTTTTTTTGCCTTTATTCAACTGTCAACAGCGAGGGAGATGGGGAACACGAACGTAAACTGGAGGCCGACTAATATATCTTCCAGGTTAATGTAGTGGCTGATATTTGTTTGTCATAGATACTGTCTGTTAGATTAAACATAGCAACAAATTACAGTGCAGAAAAGTCGAGGGTCTGTTTGAGGCAACGTAGAAACGGTGTCGCTGTTAAATAGTTTGTCCACCAGAGAGCATCGACGAGTTTATTTTGTTTAACTGTGAAACATCCCACTCAGTACCAGACCAAAATGAACTGTGAGAAGTACACAATATGTATAAGGGTCCGGCCACATTCCTTTAGTGCCTTCAATCAATCTGCATTGACCACCATATACTGCATGTTGTGCACCGAAGCTCACCACATCGCACGTAATAAGCCTGCCGGTTGCTGATTGGTCCGTCCTTCAGAGTGGCTGAGCAAACCTTAATGTGAACAGGGTTTCCAGACCATAATCACACCAATCACTTAAGTTGTAAGCAATAGTCAGCCAGAGCCAATGTGGCATCTTGACCACAATTGAAACTAATTTAAGTAATTGTTATAAAAAAAACATTTTGGTTTGCACATGTACAGTATCATTTATCAGACTTTCTAATGTATCAGCCACACAATTTGAATATCATTCACCGAACTGTTGATTTCATATCCCACTCGAATGGCTGCGCTCCTCCACACTTGGACAAATTTCCTCCGGTCCTCTCTGCTCTGTCTGTTTTGCGCCGAGTATGCTGAGGCAAGCGTGCGGCTTCTCCTTCACCACGCTGACCTTTTCTGAGTAGCTGCCGTCAGAAGTGAGCGGACTCCTGCAGTCAGTCTGTAAAAGCTGCACAGTTGGAGGGAGTTGGAACAAAAGAGAACTCCCAGAGGAATAAAAGCTTGTCTGAGGACAAGCAGCAGCACTTTATTGTCGTGTAATGCAACTAGCGTGTGTGTGTGCGTGTGTGTGTGTGTGTGTGTGTGTGTGTGTGTGTGTGTGTGTGTGTGTGTGTGTGTGTGTGTGTTTGTTTGCGTATGCGTACCTGTAACTGACGAGCAGAACGTGGGTGTTTGAGTTAATATGAGAACAGGCACTCGATCGCTGCATGATGTACTCTAATGTCAGTAGCAGTCTGGATGAGCCCAAACAGTTACTTTCTAACTACAGTTGTACTTAAAGAGAAAGTGTGTTTGTGTGTAATTGATCGTGTTTTCTCCTCTGTGTGTGTTTGCTTCAGTACGTGTCAGAGCTCCGCTTTGATGGCTTTTCTCTGCGCTCTCCGTTGCATCAGACATCAGAGTCGAGTCTCTTACAAGCTCCCGCCGTCACTACGGACCACAAACTGCAGTCTGAGGTGAGTAATGAGTCAAAACCTGAATCACTGTACCTGTTGTTTAATTTTACCTCAGACGACCTCAAAGTTAACTAAAGTGAGAATGTGGTGATCTTCTCGTCTGTGATATCCAGACTGAATCGATATTTTGTTTTCATTTTTTGTACTTTCAAAATTAAAATTATCTCAAAGATTTGTACTCCAACATGCTCCACAGTAGCAGACAGCCTTCTGCCAGTGCTGTCGTAGCTGCACTTGATTCAAACGTTGTCTGTGAGGACATCTTGTATTGAGGAATGTAATGTGTTTGAAGGTTGTTCAGTTCTTGCAGCTCGATAAAGGACCATGATGAAGTTCTGTGTGTCCGTATTTATGCAGATATCGGCGAAAGGGATGATTAGATAATGAGGGAATTTTTATTTAGGGCAGAACTGCTCCTTTAATCCCACTTACCCCATCTTAGCTCCTGGCTGTACAGCTGAATGAGCTCCACTCAGTCCCATCTCCTAATGATTTCTGGTGGCTAGAGGGAGATGAGTTCACTAAGGTCACTTCCTGGTTGCCCTTTAATCACACTATGGAACCTGTGACAGAAGGACCATCAGTCAGATAAAAAAAAAATACTTTATGTGCCACATGAGTGCCGACTTCTCGTGCATCTTGTATTTAGTGTTAATTAGCAAGTGTTATCATGCTTTTACTTATCATTATTTTTTTAAATTGCTCTGTGTTCACCCACTGTTCATTTTGTGTTTTGGTGGTTGCTGCGAGTAGTTTGAGGATGTGCATTTGCAGAGAGAGTGTACTCTGTGAGACAATATCTTAGATAACAGTTAGTATATTACATACCATAATGTAGTTTAGTAATGCATTTTCTTTTGAAGATTATTATGCACAACAATAAAACCACACAGGAACTGCCCTCAAGAATTTATGGCCTGATGTAGGCTATACATACATACATACATACACACACACACACAGGCAGCCTTTATTAGCATTAATTGGATGAGCAGTAAAGGCAGTTAAAGGATGTCTGATGGACACGTAAAAAAAGAAATGAAAAGACGCAGGACGAGTGATACACTGTGGCTGTTGTAATTGTATTGTATAATATGTGTGTTTCTTACTGCTGTGTGGGTTTGTGTTTGGCCAGAGAATGTGTGTGTGTGTGTGTGTGTGTGTGTGTGTGTGTGTGTGTGTGTGTGTGTGTGTGTGTGTGTGTGTGTGTGTGTGTGTGTGTGTGTGTGTGTGTGTGTGTGTGTGTGTGTGTGTGTGAGACCTAATCTGATCCCGGTACACAGAAGCAGATGGTGATGATTGTTTTGGCACACAATTAAAATAACAAACTCTGAGGACAACAAAACTATCACATCTCCACACTGCTTGGATAAATGACTGTATAATGACTTGCACTCCGACACACACACAATAATACGCAATTTACTATGCTCAGACAAAAACTATTAGGCCTCCTGACTGTCAGGAGTAACTGACATGATAATTGCTAACACACACACACACAGACAGGCACACAGACAGACAGACATGCTCATCAAACCTGAAGGGAAATATACACGTCACTTGTAAAAGTTGTAGCCGACAAACACGTGTCTTACTTTATGGTATCTGACCTTCACTGTGCAAAATGAAGCCTCCTGTTATGAGAATGAACTTTTTATTTTCTTTAACTTAATAGCAGGGTTTTACACAAACAAGGAAAAGCGTACTTTATATCGTATCTGATTATTCTGTAAAATGCCAATTTGCTTTAATGTTTTTTTTTTTTTTTATGTCTGTCCCATTTTGCAGTATTGAATCTCATTGTTGGGGCACAATATTTGAAACTCAATAAAAATATTTGAAAAACAAGGAAAAGCAAACTTAATACAAAAGTTAGATAACACAACACTGAGACAGGAACATCATTGTTGTGTCGGATTTAGGGCCTGAAATAGAATATTTACATCCACTGTCTATTTATGGCACTTGGAAGTTTTTTCAATGGGCATTGGATTTTATGTAGTATATTTGCCACAGACTAAATGGCAGGTATTGTGTTGTCATTGGTTGTTTCTACCCAGAATCAACCAAATACATAGTATATATGTCTACATATACAAAGTAATTGAAACGAGTCAACAAGATGTGCAAAGGATATGGAGATGAATCCACTGGTTCGTCTCACGGAAAAATGTTCTGTTCTTCTAAATTTATTATCCAGCGAATATTGTAAATGACTAAGACAGATCCACCATACACCATATTCAAATGGTGACATTTAATCTGTGTAAGTGTACTTTGTAAAAAGTGCCTCCACTTTGTTTTTCAAGAGAGAGAAAGAGTTTCGTCTTACAGTCTGGATTTAAACAGTTTTCTGTCTTCTTAAATTCACAGCATTCAGACCTTTAGACTTTGCTCACTCCGGCGCCCTTCATGTTGCAGTGAAAGTCATGCATCAGTTGGTCACTCGTAGAAATGCCCTCAGAGTTTTTGTCAGTAACGAGCAACAGCTACATGCTGATGGCCAGTGTGTTCAAGGTTCACAATAGAAATCATGTTTTACTGTCACGTCTGGCCCGCATTGAAACACAGAAGGAGTGTTTTTAGTGATTTTTATGTATATTTGTCTCGCCAACTTGTTAAACGGGCATGGAAATCTTGCAGATTTCACCAAAAGGTGTTCTACGATGTGAATGTTATCACAGTGGAAGTCTTCTGAAAGGTTTAAGTGCAGGAAGTCAGCGACAGCACCGCATACTCGTACACAAGGGGAGCGCTGAATGTATGTTAGAAAGGACCCCCGACCTTCTCCAATTTCTCAATAGATATTCGTACAGCAGAGTGAATTTTCTCAAGCTCCAGACGGGACATTTTTACTCTCAAGGTGTTAAAAATGTGTGGGTGGGATTAGCTTCCTTCCAGCTCAACAGTACTCCTCGTCTCGCTGGAAGACTGTCAAAAGTTACATCGTTACATGTAGTTGAGTTCAAATGTGAATCTTCGTCGGCATTGTGAACGCGGGAGGTTGGATTCAGTCACAGTTTAGAGTTGCGAGAATGTTTTAAATAAATATTTGCAGGAGTTTTCTAAACTGTGGCGCAATGCATGATTTCTGTTCTGTTTGTGAAGCCAGTGTGTTGGTCAGTAGAGCTGCAACGACTAGTCTGTAAATTAATCAGTCGATCGAAAGAAAATGAACTGCCAACTCCTGCAAAAAATCGATTCATTATTTTGAGTCATTTTCTAATTGAAAAATAATAAACAATTGGATTCCAACTTCTTAAATGTGAATATTTCCCCCCCATTATAATAAACTGAACATTGTTTGGTTGTGGACTGTTGGTTGCTACATGTTAGGCTGCACTTTGAGTCTTGAGAAAACACTGGCAAACATTTTTCACTATTTTCTGACATTTTAAAAACCTGCGTGTTCACTTGTTATATTTGCATTATTACGGCACACTCTTTAACAATGAGCTAATGAGCAGCACTTAGCGTTGGACGCTGCTTTGCTATTTACAGGGGACGTACGTGAGACGCAGCAATCAGCACGAGGTCACTTTTGCAGTAATTACATCTTGGATCACCCAGAGTCACGTTTACACATGCAGAAACAGTTTTACGGCAGAATTTTACACCAATACAAAGTGAGGTTGTAAGTGATGAAGACAATTAAATATTGGAGGTGTTAATGATCTCGGGTCGCTGCTTGAGTCTTCACTGGTTTGTACAAGGGATTAACAAACGTTCCCAACTTTCTCAGGAAACTGGAATTTCGACCCTGCATCATTAAAGTCTTTGTCGACTCCAAATTCTAAACAGGTCAACTCTTAATAAAAGCTGAGACTGAAATTTCACGCTTTCTTTGTAAATTCTTGTAATTCTATGATCTAACAAATGACCTCTTTTTCTACGTGGCACATGATTTATACATTATTGATTTGGTCTAAATGAAATGAGCTCATTAGGTAAGTAGGACAACTGCACAGTTGGAATGTAGGTCTTTTTTATATGTCAATTACTCTTGATGAAATCTGATGGCTTCCTGACAAAAAACAAGATACTTTGCTTAGGTGGTCCGGCTTATTAGGAGTTAATCAATCTTAGAATGATTAACCAATTCATTGATTTGTTGGCCAGCAGAAAGTTCATCAGTATTCTTATTTCCAATTAAGTGTTTTCTCGGGGGGAAAAAAAGAAAGATTTTGTAGTTTGTCCAGTGTGGGGATTTGCTGCTTCTTTGTCATTGTTTTCTCTGTTTCACATCATTGTTATAGTTTTTGGGGGTTGTTTTTTGGACGAACCAAGACATTTGATCACCTTCCCTTTGGCCTAATCCATTAGTCAAAAAAATAAAAATATTAAAGCAATATTACACCCTGATAAAGAATGGGCTTATCTGCTCTGTCAATACTGTTAAATATTTTCACCTCTTCTTTTCCTCGTAGCTGCAGACATTTGAATGCACCAAAATTTTATTCTGGCGATGATGAAAGTCCAAACGAACAAAGCAAAGTCAGATTTTGCGTTCAGTTGCTTAACATCACCCCTGTATCGCCCCAGTATGTTGCACTTGGACAGTTCAGTTGAATCTCAGAGTTGCAGCTGATGGATCGTCTCCAAATCCCAAAGCTGCTACCTCACAAGCCACTGTGATTTTTTGGGGGGGATTTTTTTAATCTTGGAAATGCTGTTCTGTGTGATAACTCTTTTTTTACGCACCCACTCGCTCACTATGTATCTTTTTTGTAGGTCTTCCATTTCTACGCACCAGTTCTAGACTTGGTTCAGCTGGTTAATCTGTCAGACCTGCCCAGCTTTATGATGTCCAGCAGCCAGTTTGAACTGTATCCTCATTTTAAAGGGTGTGTGTGTGTGTGTGTGTGTGTGTGTGTGTGTGTGTGTGTGTGTGTGTGTGTGTGTGTGTGTGTGTGTGTGTGTGTGTGTGTGTGTGTGTCTTAAGATTTTAGCCATATAATGTCACATGCAAACTGTATGTCTGTCTTAATAAAATGTATCAAAAGTGACTATTAAATTAGATTTCACATATTAATGTTAAAAATGGCTTTTTACTTTGTTGCCTGAGGAATTTTCCTGTTTTTAAAAAACTCTTACTCCTGATGTTGTAATGTTCCTTCACAATGAACACACAGAGGCCTGTCTGGGAAATCAGTGAAAGCTAAACTTCTGTTGGACCAGCTGAGGTCACTGCGTGGAAAGGTATCGTTCCCAACACTTACTTCAGCCCTCAGTCAAATATAGATACAACATAGAAGATAATGTCCAAGTTTAATCTTGAATATGTCATTTATGTAACAGGGGGACAGTGCGAGTGTATGAATATCTACTGTGTTTCTGTCTCTAGGCTGGAGCTTTGTTCGGCCTGTCCTGTATAATCACTCCCATTGCCCAGCCTGCAGCCAGCCAACTCAGCTCCCAACGCTGGAGAGAGTCTCTAGCCAGGAGACCAAAGACCTTACTGGGTAAGACTGGAAATGTTCAAGTCCTTTTCAAAACCTCGTTAAATGGATGACCGCTAGGCAGCAACAGAAAGGAGCCATATTCTCCTCTGCTGGGAAATTAATTGGTTACTACGAGTACGCTGACATAGATAAAATAGTCTTACATTGGGAATGCAGACTTATATGTGATACTGAATTGATTTGGAAAACACAGCCTGAAATATAGGGGGGAAAAAAACGATAAAACAAGATATAACTGATTAATATGCCATACATTTTACACTTTTTTTTGTGTGTATGATATAATGAGTTGAAATGTATGAATTAAATAACCAGAAAATATGATAAGGACCATTGTGAGAGCAGTAGATATTATAGTGAAATATGAAACATTTCTCGTCTGTCGTGGATTAACCGTCATCTCTCGTCTTCCTGCCTCATCCTGTAGCGCCTGATGTCGAGGTGAAAGGTGAGAGCGCACTCTACTTCCTGTTGGTCCAAGGCTCAGACGGCGTTGGGTGTGGAGCCTGCAGGGCCAGAATGTTGCACTCATACAGTCAAATTAACGGAGCGGCTGCCATGGCAACCATCTCTGGGTTGCTGAGAGAGAAGCCTTTGTCATCATCAGGTATTTTATGAGGAAATGTTCATGTTTATGTGTATTTCTGTGTGCCGCTGTCACTGTGAAGGTTCTGCTGTCACTTTAACTTCCCTGTTGAATCGTGTTAACTTTGGCCTCACAGTCTGTTTGAGAAAGTGAAGAAGCCTCAATCAAAATGAAGATAAACCTGCCTATAGTTTTGCCTATATTTATTTACATTTTGGAAAATGAACACCTTTAGTAGTATTAGCTATTACCAGTTCATGCAATGTACCCATGGCTGTACATACAAATATTGCTTTGCTTTACTTTTAAAGAAACCTTAAAAAAGTGATGGTTGTCAGGCACTGAACGATGGTAGTAATTGTGTCGTTGGTAAAGAGTAAGTAACTGACTTTATAAAAGGGTTTTAAGCAGTCTTAATTGTCTCTGAGCTGTTGGTCACAGCTTCTGCTGTAGCTCCGACTGACCGGCGGGCTAAATCAGTTGTCCAAACTACAATAAATATCATGTAGTTGTTGCACCAGCTCTCACCTGTTTCCTTCACCTCACACAGTTTTGCCTCCTTGAACAATTCCACGTCCAACTCCTCTTGGGAAGTGCGCCTCACAATTTACTCTCATCGGATTTAAGGAGCATGCTGGTACTTTATCAATATATTTGTAGGTTTTGGAAAATCTAGCTCTAATTTGTTGTAAAGAAAAGCCCTTCAAGATCCCTGTTGTTTTAAAGCAGCTCCTCAGCTTGATTGGAGTAGAAGCCCTTCTCTTCATTGACAGAAGTTGAAGGGTTGTCATTGTTCATCATGTAAACTTGTGTTACAAAAACTCATAGTCTTCAGTGCTGTTGGCCATCCGGACTCCACAGTTTCTTTTATTAGAGCTACATGTTCCTCTTTTTCTGCCCTTCTCTTTCTTCACTGTTCCCTTCCTCTCTCACAGCACTGGATAGTTTCCTTATCTTTGACTCTAACATGTGAGAAAGGGACTGGGAATAGATATTAGTTGGATGGATTGATTGACAGACAGAAGAGAGGAGGAATCACTCAATCACAGGTTAATGATTGAGTGACGTGTGGACATTTGTGCTTATAGATGGCTGGACATCTATTGAAATGAAAGTCTTTTTTTGTTTTGTTTTGTTCCCTGGACTAAAAGCTTCTCCTCTCATAAAAGTCCTTCATTATTCTCGTGCTTTATATGATATTCAAGAGACACAGTATGATGTTTCCTCCTGAGAGTTTCTGTTCTTGTTAACATTTTATGCAACCTTCAGGATACTTCTCTTTTTACTTTAGATACTTTTAAATGCAGACCATAAAAGGTGCCCTGACTGCTTCAATGACACGACAGCGATTTCAATAAAAAAAAATAAAAAAAATAAATACACACCAGAAGGTTGTTGCACCTGAATACAACCATGACATTTTAAACACACCTTTTGTATTCTGCGCCAGTCAAAAGTTTCTGGGTGATTTCAAAGTCTCTTTTGCAAGAAAAGAGGTGACAAATTGAGTCAATCATCCATATGTTTACTGCATCGTATTAGAGCAAAAACCTGAGCTTGGTCTTCTTGTTTTGGTTTGTTCGTTTGCTGATTTGATGGTCCCCAACTCTTTGAACCAATGAAGCCTTAAAGTAAAGCATTGTATACTTGAAAGCCTCGGTCACATGTGGCATATGCAGAAAGATTACAGACATTATTTTGTGTTTAACAAAAAATATCCTCTTGACTCGACAGGTTTGTCTTCTGACACTTTAGAGGGGTCCTGACCAACCTGGGAACCACTGTATTAATCCATTGAGCAAATATAAATATTTGCAGGATCTGACTGCAAAAGTTGTAATCCTTGTTGAAAAGTTCTCGATACTCACTTTTAGTCACTATTATGGGTCAAGTTCCAAACATAAAATCCTATCGTAACTGTTATCTTTCATTCGGCCATCTCTAACTCTTCCATCCTCTTATTCAAACTCAATGCTCTGAGTTTTCATTGCAGGTTTTCTGTCAGATATTTAAGTTAACTGACTATTTTGTGTGTAAAATCAGTAGAGTGTCCCCCTGAACTGTCAGTTGCTTCTGATACCGCTTGACAAAAATCAATATGCTGCAAGAGTTTCATCAAAAAAAAAAAAAAAAAAATTCATTCACTGCCTATATCTTTTCGATCAGGAGCAGCTTCAGGCAACATCTTCCGCCTCCTGCCGTGTCTCCAAGGAGACAGCCTGCTGCAGAGAGAGAAAAAGGTGGCCCGGGTTCAGACACTGTTACTCAAAGAATACCTGAGTAAGTACGACATTTGAAGATTACGTTGTAGCTCTGAAAGGAAAAGAGAGAAGAAAAAAAAGTGAAAGGTTTACAAATCAGCATTGTGTAAACAGTAAAGCAAACTATTGTAGTCTGAGTTCATCAGCTTTTAGTGATCCTATTTTGTTTTTATCAATTGCTCGCTTGTCAATGTATGATCATATTTAGCCTTTAACACAGCACCTTCAGCTCACTTAAATATATCAATCTAAATTTTAAAGCCTCATAATTTACAGTCTCTCACAACATCTTGGCAACTACTTTATAAAATAACTTATTTATTGCCAAACATTTGCTGGTATCAGCTAATCAAGTATAAGGATTTCCCGCTTTCTGTTTTCTTATGTGTTATTTAACTGTCTTTGATATTTGGACTGTAGATAAGATGCTGTAAGACAAGCAAATTAAATAAATCAGGTCGGACTTTGGGTAATTGTGCTTTGGGCTGACGTATTGACAATGAACACAATTGTCAGCTGCACCTTGAAATTAAGTTACAATGTGATAATTAGGTGAATACTGTTTTGAAAACAAATAAAGCAAGACAGTCAGTGTGCAGAGGAGTGGAGCCAGATTAAAGGAAGCGGAGTGAAATTTGTCAGAGTTGAAGAAAAGCAATTGGCTATTCTTTGAAAAGGCCACGAGCAGAGTGTAGATTCCTGACAGACCACAGGCCTTAATGAAATTCATCTCTATTTATTCTGACTTGGCATTAAATTGGGAAACGGCATGTCCGTATAAATTTGTTAAAGTTAGAGGCACAGTTGGAATTTTTTGGGGATTATTGTGAAGTGTGTGTGTGTTTGCATAGTCATGGGTCTGTCTTTTTTATCTCAGGGACTGTAATCAGTCTTTGTCTTTGCATGTGTGTGATTAGCATGTGTGTGCCAAGGACTTCATTTATCATTCTGTTTCCATTTCACTGGATTTTTAACTCTTAACTATGAAACCACCAAAAACCAAATTAAACGGATGTTCAAAATCTAGTGTATTTTAGAAGCCAAAGCATTTTATATACCATGAATTTAAAATGGAAAATTGAATTTATTTTGTTTTTGACAAAAAGGCACTTTGACCTAGTATTTTTTTTCTGACGGTAATGAAGTTTCAATTCATGAAACGTAAAACTTTGAGGCTAAATTGTTTCTTTATTGAGAAAAACGATTAAAAAAAAAAAATTGCCACTCATCATTTCATCTGCTAAGTGGAGCTTTCGGATAAAACTAATTAAAGCAATAAATTCCTGTTTTGGATGAAAATCAATCCTCAAACTGCAACTTTATTATGTAACATTATGACCACTGATGCCAAATTTCTTCCACCAATTGTAAGTTTGCCAGTAAATCAAAATCTAAAACCTGCTTCTTTTTGTGACCAGGACAGAAAGAAGAAGCTTCAGGCTCCACCTCAATACCCATAAATGAGCTGAAGGTCATCCTGAGTCTGGCTAGGGAGCAGTATCTGAAGACGGTGGACGCCACTTTGCCCTTTGCTGCCACCTGTCTGACAGACGATCACTCAACCAAAAACTCAGGTATGGGACGAAAACAAGACAACGCTGCAGTAGATGCAAACAAAGTGGCCGGTTGACTAAAAAGCAGATTCGCCTCTATTATCACGCAAATTTTAATCCTCAGTTTTGTCCTGCTTTACTTTGACTTCATTTATTGTGAACAAGCAAAATATCACAATACCCTGATGACATCAAGAAAACCAATGTTGTTTACCCATTTTCCAAAATATTTTGACTTTTTCCACAGCAGCACATCAGTATGCACTAAACGTGCCTTCGTGGGACGACCGTCTTTGGGGAACAATACCAGCTAATAATTAGTAAATAAATTGTTAGCAATAAACCAAATGCCAGCTTGCAGCTATGTGCTACAGTGAGGGCAACGCTGGTTCTGAAAATATAGCTGTGGGGAAATTGTGTTAGGAATGTCTGCACAACGCTGTCCATCATTATGTTTATTGCATAATTATCTATGCTTGTAGATCGAAGCATCGGCTCACCGTGTGTAACAATATTAGCATAAACGGCAATGGATCGACACCATTACCAGAAAAACGGTCGAGTTGCTGGAAACAGCCCACATCGTGGCCTTCCAGTACATTAATGTGTATCCTGTTTTGAATTTCATATTTTGTATTTTGTGCCACTTCCATGCATTCATCTGTCCCAGACCTCCCACAAAGGATGTAGTTGAATTATATAAGTTGTGAACCAGCCAGCGTCGAAGCAGCAGCGATAATATGGTGAACACATGTATAGGTGCACAGTGCAAATCGGGTTATTGTTGCCCATAATCCTTTCCCACCCTCTGCTCTGGAGACGGGAATGTCTTTTACCGCCATCCACCCGATATGTCTTTTTCATTTGTGCGTCTGCATCGCCTAAAGGTGGGAATGACTTTGTGTGGGCTGTCAAACCGCTGGCGGAGAGCTTCAGTCTCCCAGCACGCTTTCATCCTCGGGCCCTCGTCTCGCCAGCGAACCTGCTGGATCCTGATTTATCACATTTCTGTCCTCCTTGAGATAACATACGATCTCCTTTCCAAACACAAGAAAAGTGCAGCGTTGCTGATATTTTGGGATTCGGAGAATTCGTACTGTTCGGGGTCCCGCCTGCCAAGAGTTCAGTGTGTTGATCTGCACTGAGTGAAAGTTCACATGACTCTTGCAATCCATCATGCAGTATATAGCGATTATATTACACAGCGTGCAGAGAAAGGGCACTGCAGGTTATTTTATTCTTTGTTGGGACATGAGGTAGTTTCTCCATGTTTTACACATCTTTTTTTTTTCCCGGTAACAACAAATGATGGATGACTCCCAATTGTTCTCTCATGTCATCAACTACTCTGTTTCTAGGCTGAGCAGAGACGAGCATTATAGCATCATCTGAGGCACAGCTGTCATTTGGATTTTTAGGCATGTCCATATCTAACAGCTGAAGCCTTTTATATGCAGCTGCACCTCTTTCTTTACAAATGAAGGCTCATTTACTAGTAAGCTGGTCTGGAGGGACAGTATTCTCGTGTTTCTATTGGTTATTGCCATTTAAAGGAAATCAAAAAAATGAAGGGTTTTGATGGAGGAAGAGGTTAAAAGTGAGTTTTTCAACTGTTGGTCATATTTTCAATCACTGCAACATCTGATTCTGTCTTGTTGTTTTCATTTCAGGTTTTCAGACCGTTTCCCAACAGCCGTCTGACTGGCCCGAGAGAAGCGTCCTTCACAACATAGAGAACCTCCAGAGGAAACAACAGAAAAAAAAGTAGATGGGATTGTCTTTTTTTTTTTTTGGTGCTAATTTTGTCCTGAGTACTTTTCATTCTTAAAATATCTGATCTTCATTTGTGTGGTTTTTTGTGTGTGTGTGTGTCTTAGATTTGGTCTGTTAGGTCCAGGCTTTACTGACAGTCTGCTGGGTCCTAAAGACAGTCACAGGGGCTCGTCTGCTTTACTGGACGCCAAAGAACTTCTAAAACACTTCACATCTGATGGTCTGCCTACCGGGGAGCTACAACCACTGGCTGTCAATAGAGGGTAAGTTCAGTCATCAGATTTCTGATGGCACCTCCCTGACTGCATGAACTGTATTTAGCACTAGTTTATGGATTTTAAATCCATAAACATCAACCCACTAAACGCCTTTACTCAGGCAGACAGAACATTTTCCGATTTACAAACGAACACACGCGTATAGCATCCAAGGTAAACAGTATGTGTGCGGTTATGAGTGTGTTTCTACGATGGATCTGAATTAGATCCATAATTAGGATTTGATTATGACCATTAGCTGTCTAAAGTGAGCTTACAACCTTGAGAGGAAGATTATTGAGCTGGGTTACAAGAATAGAGCAGAGCAGTGATCAGTGAGCGTGAAAAAATCGTGTGTTCAATTAGGTAAATCATGTTCATGTGGTTTAATGAAGATAATATTAAATTGAGAAGCGAGACAAACAGTAATTTCACCCTCCCATCTCTCTGTCTCTCTCTCTCCCATCTCCACTCGTCTTCCCACATTTTCCTTTCTGTTCAGTAATAATGTGTTTCAGTTGTCATCAGACCTCTCCCCCGGGAGAGTCACCAAGATGTCGTTTGACAAGGCCTCAGCCTCACATTACCATGGCATAGAGTAAGTTTCTACAAAGTATACATCGACTGTTCCACTACAGTATTTAGTATTATACTGGACGGGCACATATAAAATATTAATCATGATCAGCAGCAGCTTAGACTCTTAACTAGAAGGCACATCAGTCTGTAGTTCATGCTTCTTTATTTATCAGTCCCTCCAGGAAAATCGCCATCTTGTGATCAGAATAATTCATTCTAGTTCAACCGATCACTGAAGTATTTACAGGAGCTTTCAGTTATAGTAAATTCCTGTGTTTTCTCTGACATAAAGATACTCAATTGAAACTCTGCTGAAGGTGTTACAGCAATAAGTAAACCTTTCCAAACAAAAATAACTCCTCATTTTAAGTCAGCGAGGCTCTTTAACCTCTCATCATCAAACAAACCACATGCAGATTCGTTGAAAAAAAAAAAAAACAGGACGCGATGGGATTTATGGAGAATGTGTTTTTAATTGAGAATTAGACGACCAATCATCAAACTTCCTTGAGTCAGTCTAATTATACAGTACGTGTTTTATTACATGAGTTTTATGCCTATACCTTATGCCTTTCAATGGTAAGAGACCGCAAATATTTTGTAACTTTGAGCGCAGGGTTATCTAAGTTCAGAAAATAAACATTGACGAGAACTAAAATATCTCCAGCTATTTCTGTTATGTACAGCACTAATTATCATAGGAAGTAATTAGATAATGAGTCTTTCTTCATGAGGTTGTAGATTTGGCTATTTTTGTCTTTTCCAGCAATTTTACTGGAAAAAAAACAAAAACAACTAAATATCACATGGAACTCTGGAAACGGCATCACAATTTTTGAGAAAAGCAGCTCCAAAATCAACCATTTTTTAAATTGCAACTGTCACCAAAAATCTCAGTGAAATCCTGGAGGCACTGATGTATCATTACACTTCTTCATGTATTTGTTCATGTAGGTTCTGCCTGGATAAGCAGCAATCCCTAGAACGGGACCAGGCCTTTGTTCGGCTCCAGTCCCGTCTGATACGTTACGAGACCCAAACCACCTGCTCCAAGGAGCCCTGTGCTCTGCCCTTTGCCCTCAGCCCCGTCCCTTCGCCAGCTGTGATGTCAGAACCAGGAAGTGTGCCTGATGGAGAGACTCTGCAGAACAATGATGTCGCACGGCTCAAACGCAGGTCCTGGGAAACGGACATCGTTGGAGGATATCCTCGCAAGAGGTGTGAGGACGGTTGTTCCTCCTGTTTAGGGCGTGAATTAATAAATCGATGGACGGATTGAGTGAATTTGGAGATGAAATGTCTGTTTATTTGAATGATCCAGGCTGGTGAAGTCAGAGAGCAGTGACTCGCTCTGTTCTCAGAGCAGTGGAAGCAGCGGGACACACCCTGTCATCAGGTCGCTACGACAACAGCCAAGCAGATCCCTGTCCGCCTCCTCCTCCATGAGCACTCCCTCCTCTTCAACCGCAAAACGGAAATCGGGTAAAACGAAACGGGTGACCCTTAGGTCTGCGGCATCATCTTTTAAAAGAGGGTGTGCTCGATAACAGCGCACTATTATAATTTTTTCTGACCTGACCTCTGCTTTGGTCATTATATTTTGGCAGCGCTCTGCTGAGAGTCACAAAGCTAACAGATGCAACAAAACAAATAGCATAGTCGGGTAGTTGTCAATCAGGCCGTCTGTACGATCAGTCTGGCTACAGTGACTCTTTTCAGTCTGTTTTTTAATTACTATTTGTTCACCAGAGTTCACTTAATAAAAGATTAGCGTAACTTTTATCTTGTGTTTTTTTTGTTGTTGTTTTTTTATATATATTTCCATAATTCTGTTTTGAATGTAGGACTTGTACTGCTGTTGGTGTGATACCTTATTGTTCATTTTTGTCACATCACTCCCCAGGTTTGGTGACTCTCCCCTGTGCTGACAGACCTACACAACAGCAGAAGACGCATCAGGGACCCACAGAGGACAAACCTGGCAAAGAGTCACGCTCCCAGAAACACAACAGGGTGAGTGCATGGAGGAATCTTATTTTGAAAGAGATGTCCTGCCTTCCCTTTATGCAATTATACTGATTATTTTCTTTCTCTCTTTTTTTTTTTTTTTTAAACACATTCATGCTTTTATGATGAAAGCAAAAAATAAGTGTAACTCCGAATGATTGTAACCATGGAAACTGGTTCTCATCAGCACCAACAACCTCACTTGTTTGTGCATTTCAAGTACGCTTCCATTCACGTACAGGATTGCAAAAGAATTGAAGAGCACTTACTGTGGACCTCTTAGATATAATGTGTTACAGGATTTTTTTTTTTTGGTTCATATCTGAACTACAGTAAAATAAATATGATAATAATTCAAGTTTTTTCCTTTGTGTTTCCTGTTATAAAACGAAAAGCACATTAAACTTGCCAATTAAAGTCACCGATCACACGTTATACAACAATAGCGAGACTTCTTTATAAACTATTCTCGCAGAGGTCATGTTTCTGTCGTAAGAAATGAATCCTTAATCAAAGATGGATTACTGTATTGATCCCTGAAGTAAAATTACATCATTGGAGTAGCAGTTCACATAGATTGCAAAACGCACAACCCATAATACAGGACTGAAGAGGTTGGTTAAAAAAAAAAAAATGCTATTCTACGAGATAAAATAAGAGAATGAAGTAGAATTTAAGATATATTTCTGCAAATTAAATGTAGAATGTGCACTGTGCATTTCTACCCAGAGGGAAGTCATTACATATTGTTATTGTGGTTGACAGGAGTGACTTCCTGCAGCAGCCCTTATTACATCAGTCCCCGGCACAGATGGGGGTAATTTGACTTTGGAAGATGATATTGGCCGTGAGGACGTAACACGTCATTTCATTTTATTCATCCAACTATTGTACTCGGCAATTTACTTAAAAATGTCTCTGTCGTTAAAGAAGATGTTTTTATTTTATTAGATTGTTTTCTTTAAAGGAAAACTGTGGTTTATCCCAACTTTTTGTTGTCTTGGTAACTCTTGCCAGTGGCCGTACATGTTACATTTGGAAAGCGACACTTTCAAGATTTCCACGCTGTGAAATAAGGTGTCATCACAATGCTCATCACACTTTCTACAAAAAACTACTACAGCTAAAGTGTTGCGAAATGCTTCAAACCATGTTTACGTCTTGTTAGAGGTCACACCGAGCCAACTATTGTAAATATGCCGCACTCTACAAAAGATCTAACATCGGAACAAATAACACGAGTGAAGTGCACGCTTTCTTTGCAAATCTCGTAAAATGCACAGTCTCTGTGGAGCATTGTTTGTTGGCCTGCTGTGCTCACTGGGTTTCCTTCTGATTGGTTGAAGTGCACCGGATTATGGCTAAAAGGAAGAGAGAAAGGATAATGAAGACAAGAGCTGGTTTTAAGGTTTTACTTATTGTTCCTTGTCCATCGGACCTATTTTTTTTTTTTTTTTTTAGCTCATTTTTTAACAACGTGCTGAAATTAGACCAGGATTATCAAAACCAAACCGAATTGAACTGAACCGAACCAAAGAAGTGGTGGCTGGAAGATCCCCACAAAAAAACAAAACAAAAAAAAAAGGCTCCAGAAAAGATAAACGCTTTATATTTTGCGTGCGATCACTGTGACCGTGTGGGCGGCATCATAATGTCGCAGCAGAACCACTTTAACAACTACACTGTTATCATGTCACCGCTGCCTGCCTGCCTCCACACACACACACACACACACACACACACACACACACACACACACACACACACACACACACACACACACGGTTTCCTCTTTCCCACGTACAGCGCACAATCCGCATCCCGACCTTGACTTGTTCTGATTTCTGATTACTGTGCAAACACGCTTATCACAGGAAAGAACAGTTGGCCCTGTTCGGAAATAATGACGGCGGTTTATTCGGGATCGGAGATTAAAAGCTGCCTTTCTGCTCCTCACGAGACTGAATGGCACCGACGATGCCTCCTCAATAATTTCTGGTTGTTTCCTCGCAAACAGTCGGCGTGACAAGATTAAAGGCGGATCTATTTCTTTCAGGAATGTGTTTTCCCTGTCGACACCACCGGTGAGATATTTGTACACGGTTGTACCTGCGAGCCCACGCTGTGAATGTAAAGGCATGTGTCGGTGCGAGGACGTCCCTCCCCCCCTCCCGCCCCCGAAAGTCAAGACATCTCTGACATCCCTTCCTTTTAAAAAGCGGAGATGCGCTAAAATTAGCTTCTCCGAACCGGGCCAGCGTCGGCTGGTCGGGGAATAAACAGAACCAGATTTAATGTTTTCGCTAATACAAAAGTGTGCGTCTGTCTTTTGTGTTCTCAGATGCTGCAGGAGGTAGTAGCTAAAACACTCAAACACCACGGGATCACTAGCGAGCACGAGTGCTTTGAGGCCTGCAGCAAAAGACTGTTTGATATCTCTAAATTCTATCTGAAGGTTTGTCTTTTTACTGCCCTCGCAGAGTTGGTGTTGTCCTCTTTATTTGACAGCTTTTCTATTTGTATAACTCTATGCATCCAGGACTTGTGTTGTGCTACAGATCCTTCTCACAAATGATCCCCATAATAGGAGCCGTTTGAAGACACCCTTTTTCTACTTTTCTATATTAATTTCTTTTGTGCCTCGTTGTAATTCCTGATCAGGTGTTTTGTTTGACTGAATAAAAATGCGGAGGGAAAACAAACTTAATGCCAAAATGTTACTTTATATAAGTCTTATCGCGCAAGCTTTTTCTCATTGGCCTGTGTTGCTATTTTTGTAAGAACTCAAATTGATAGCAAACCAGCCAGCATCTACTGACTCTGCCCACGTATAATACTCATCGTTACGGTCCAACAGTGTTGTTTGTTGTTGATTTAAAGTTTGTTTGATAATGGAAAAAAGGCTTCTGCAGGCACGGTGTATGTTTTGTATTTAAAAAAAAAAAAGGTTAATCTTAAAAAGTATCTATTGCTGTCACAACTGTAGTGAAGTAAAATATTTCCCTCCTGAAATGTAGTCATGTATAATGTAGTAGAAAATAGAAAGTTCATGCATATCACAATTGTCCTTGAGTAAATGTATTTCCACCACCGTGCGCTGGTAATGCCTAGTTTAACTTACTTTAGACTTATTCCTTATCCTCTATTTTCCTTTCAAATTAGTTCATCTGTGTTCAGTCTGTGTGATGCGACTGTACCTCACTGATCCTCCTCTTCATCTGATGTTTGATCCCAGGATCTGAAGACATCTCGGGGTCTGCATGATGAGATGAAGAAAGCAGCCAGCAGCAATGTTAAACAGGTAACGCCACCAAACACAACTGCTTTTCTGCTTGTTTTAGGTCTTCTAATTCACACCTCGCTGTCATGCGTTTCTCTTGTAGGTCATTGACTGGGTGCTGGAGAAGACCTCAAAGAAGTGAAGATGTTCTTGAAGAAGAAGAAGTGGGGGAGGGCGATTAAAAAAAAGTCTCTTTTGATATGTGTTTGAAGAGGATTTTGCCTCCAAAAAGGGCAGATTCTGTCAGATTTTAACACATTCAGAAGGGTGTTTGATTTTTTTTTCTTTTTAAGCCTCTCCGCTTGGTTTTAAGTTGTTACTTTAAGCCTGTTTTAATTAACTTAATCCTTTATTTAATTTTTGTTTTCATTCACTTTTCAGGAGATCATATACTGAAGTACCATTTTAAGCTTTTGTTTTGTGTGTGGATGTATGCGCTCATGCACCCCGATATCCTCCCACTGCTCCAGAGCCTTGAAACCGATGAACGTAAACACCGACAGATCGACAGCGCACACTCTGCTCCCGCTGCAGAGGTTCAGGTTGCTTTTGTCTTTTCGTTGTAGCAGTTTTTTTGTTGTGTTTTTTTTAACTCCTTTACCACTTGTTTACTTTGTTTCTAAGTACAACAATGATTTTATGGCTTTACGAATGCACATATTTTATCTTTTTGTTTTGTAATTTTCTTTTCGTAGTAATAAATGTATTTGATTCAACTTTGTGCCGAGTGCAGCTCAACTTGAGAGCAAGTTTCTGCGGGAGAGGCGGTGTGTAAGAAATATGTGTTATATTATCACAGCTGACAGCGAACAGCCCGGTCTGGACGGTAGCTGCGATTCAGACGGTGAAAACAAAACCACGAGCAGCGCAGCGCGTGTGTGCGGCGATGATTATAACTGACAATCAGATTGATCCTGTTTGTACTGGTTTGTTCTCAGCACAGATGCATCAGGAAACCGCCGCTAAGATTTTAACATCACCACGGTGAACTACAGCACTCAGAGCCAGCGTTTCACACCTGGCACCATAATTACTCCCCCCTTCCCCCTCCCAAGAGTAGGTGGTCGAAGGTTTCTGACAACAGGAGAGGTTGTTTTTTTTGCCACGTTAATGTAAAATAATCAGCTTTTTTTTTGTTTTGTTTTTTTGTTTTTTTGTGAAGTTCAACTTCACAAAAAAAAAAAAAAAATGCTCTAACAGCAGGTTTTTTTTGTTTTTTTTCTTTGTTTCTTTGGCTTGGTGTTAATTTCTATTACCTGGTTGACCAAGATGCCTAAACAGAAACAGTTTTAATACAATGCATGAGAGGTCAATTTCCGCTCAGCTAAAGATGGTGAGGAGAGCTGACTCGCTGTTACGGGAATAACTTGATAATGCTTTAGTACTTGGTACTCTGAATTATACTGTTGGGTAATGCTTTATTTCAGGGATCAGTACTTTTTGACTAATGTTTCCTGAAAAATGCTATACAATGTGGTAATAATGGTAAAAGCAGAATTGCCTTAAACCCAAGTAAATATTAATCTGCTTTAAAGGAAACTTCTACTTTCTATAGACCAGTCAGCCACAACATTAAAACGAGTTTAAGTTCCTTTCCTGCCACCAAAACAGCTCTGAAGGCGTCCTGTGGTATCTGCCACCATGGCAGCAGATCATTGTATCGGATTCGTTTTTTTCAGCACATCCCACAGATGCTTGGCCG
The DNA here is from genome assembly GCF_029030835.1 of Brachyistius frenatus. Taxonomy (NCBI): domain Eukaryota; kingdom Metazoa; phylum Chordata; class Actinopteri; family Embiotocidae; genus Brachyistius; species Brachyistius frenatus. The sequence continues at coordinate 5,049,851 of NW_027210613.1, read as the reverse complement.
GTCGGAGGAATTTAGAGGCCGAGTCGGCACCTTGAACTCTGTCAAATTTCTGAATCGGTTTTGTAGAAGTGGCAGGGCACATTAATATACTGATAGAGGCCGCTGCCATTAGGGAATAGTGTTGCTGCTATGAAGGTCTTCGTGGTCTGTGACAGTGTTCGGGTATGAGGTGGATGTCACAGTAATGTCGAAATGACATGACCCGAGGTTTCCCGGCAGAACATTACTCGGAGCATCAGCTGGCTCCTGCTGCCCTCTCTTCCCCCAGGTAGGCAAGCAGACCTGGCCACCTTCTTCCATTGCTCCAGGGTCCAGTTCTGACGCTGCCATGCCCATGGTGGTCGCTTTCAGCAGTGGTCAAAGGGTCAACATGGACACCTTTCTATCACACAGTAGCTCCTGCGTGGGATCAGACCACACGGACCAACCTTTGATCCGCAGAAGCATCAGTGAGCTTCGGGTGCTAACGACCCTGTCACCGGATCACACGCCACAAGACCTGCTGTACCGGAGACGCTACGACCCTGTCGTCTAGCCCTTGTCAAAGTGCCGCTCAGATCCTTATGCTTATCTATTTTTACTGCTCCCAACACATCGGGTTCAACAACTGACTGCTGCCTAATATATCCCACCTCTCGACAGGTGCCATTGTTAAGAAGTAATCAATGTCATTAACTTTAAAGGTTTGAATGTTGTGGCTGATCAGTGTAGCTGTCGAATCATCATACCTGCAGACAAGTTTCACACTGTTGTGTGTAGAAACATCTTGGAAATGAATTCATGCGAAGTAAATACTCGGCTTACTTTTCGATGATTGTCGTACTGGAAGTCTCCCGAGGCGTAGGTGATTCTCCCAACACCGTGAAAACCAGCAAAGCAGAAAAATGGAGGTAAGTGACACTTTGTTCAAAATGGAATGCTACTTTGTTATATTGTGCTTTTCATGGCAGGAGTTCCCAGTTAAGGGCATTAAAGAGCATCTAAACAGCAGAGGCTGATATCAAAATTGTGTGTGTTTTTCTAGGAATGGACCATCAAGCACGGGAGAGCAGCACAGAGTTTCAGGGTGACGGAACATAATCTTGAGTATTATCTGCATGTACTGGTTGTATCACAGCAGGCCGACAAAAAAAAAGATAAAACGGTTTACAATGTACCTCCGACATCTGCGTCACACAAACTCCTTGGTAGAAAATGACCAAAAAAGGAACACATTTTTGTTGCTGTGCAAAGGAGGAGAGACCAAATGGTGCCACTTATCATTAGTCATTGGTATAAAGTGATAAAGAGAAACCTCATTTAGTCTCTGAGCGAAACATATTTTATTACTTTATTTGTAAAAAAAAAACAAAAAAAAAACATTTAAGTCACAGAACAATTTCAGTTTTAAAGGACGACAAATACACAAACCAGAGCGCGATGATTTCTGTGGAACACCAGATCCAAATCTACGGGGTCTTTAGTATTGTGGTGGCAGACATGCTCTCTTGGGTTTTAATTTCAGGACCCTAAATGATTTACAGACATGTTCTGTGGGCAAATTAAACGAGTCAGCCATCTGTTGTTATTGATGCTGCTTGTTGTAACATATAAAATAATTGTTATTAATGGCCGTGGGATGTTCTTGTTCCACTGTTCCAGAGACTTGAAAATGAAAGTAAAGAAGAGAGATGTGAGAAATAGGCTGAAGCAGATTTGTATAACTAAAGAGAGAAGAGAGGTCTTCTCATTTCTAAACGGTTTAATTATAAGAAAAACATGTACATTTTTTTTTCAGCTTTCCACTTACCACGTTGTTGCTTATTTTCCACTGACGGGTTTCAGTCTCTCTAAAAGTCATTTTGTGATCATGCAACTCCATCACAATGGACTTTCTCAACCATGAAATCGACAGTAAAAGCTTGTCCCTTTGCTTTGTGCTGGCTAAATTAAAAATGTCCTGTGATGAATGTGCAAATGACTTGCTTTTAAATGTCCCGCTGTGCAGTGGACAGAGAGGCACACGGGGTTAAAATGATGTGCTGTCAGTCCACCTAATGGACGCAGACAGTGTATTTCTGTAGTGAGGGTGGAGTTGGCCTTGGTGTTACAGTTCATTAGAAGGGATTGGGGGGTTCTTGGCTTGAGCAAGCCTTACAGCTGGAGGAACGAAGGCGTTGCGGATCCGGCCAGAGGAGGATCTGACCCTGTGGTATGTCCTGCCTGATGGTGGGCGGGTGAAGAGGTTTTGGCCGGGGTCTTTCACGGTGTTGAGATCCCTCGTGGGCGCGCTGATCTTAGGTATGCTGGAGAGGACGGATGATGATCTTTTCTGCTGTTTTCACCATCCATTTTAAGGTCTTGCAGTCTGATATTTTGCAGCTCCCACACCAGAGAGGCGGTCAGGATGCTCTCAGGTTTGCCTCTGTAGAATGTGGTGAGGATTGGTGGAGGGAGACTCACCGTCGCATGAAATGCTGCTGTCCTTTCTTGGAGTGTGCCGTAACAAGTGAAGCCCAGGAGTAGTTCTTTGTGATCTACCTTCCCAGGAACCTTGTGCTGCTGATAAAGGTTGTTGGTCTTACACTACACGGCGAGAAGTTCCCTCCTCTCTCTAAGCCGTTTCACCTTTGGTGCATGAGCAAACACCAGCAAACTTAAAGCATAAACAGGAGTGGGCTGACAGCCCTGTGGGGATGTTGTGGTGATACTGGAGCTGCAACTACAGATCTGCACTGACTGTGGGCAACCAGTGAGGAAGCCCAGGACCATGCAGATGGAGGGGCCTAACCAGCCTCACCTCTGGTGTTGTGAGATGTTTGTTGAAGGCTGAAAAGTGAACGACGAGCTTTCTTTCTCACGAGATGGCGGAGGACATATATTGTGTTTAGTGGTGCGATTGGAGTGTGGGGGGGGGGGTCTCGTGGGATCAGGTAGCTGCACTAAAATAATACGCCGCAGGACCAGCCTCTCGAAGCAGTTCCTGATGGTAAGAGTGAGTGCTGGTAGAGAGTTCTCAAGCACTGGGATGATAGTGGTCAACTTGAGGCACGTCTTGAAGATGTCTGCAAGGATTCTGTCTGGTCTGGCTGCGTTGCAAAGGTTTTGAGAGGGTCTTCTTCACACTGTCCCACATTTACCATTTACATATGAAACCCGGTGATGGCCTGGCAGGCGCATCATAATTGTAAACTCCAGCAGCACTGAGCAGTGTTTGGTCACAATTAAAGCGTTTGTAATTGATATAAACACACAGACAGCTGACCATAATAAGTCTTAGAGGACAACTATGATTCCCTGTTGGTTTGTCAAAGATGGAGCAGTTTTTCGTTCCATATGAAGTCCAGTTTGTTATCCAGCAAGCATACATTAGCGGGATAGATGGACGGGCAGATCTGCCGAGTATAATTCCAGCTACATCAACAACAACAAAAACAACTTTGTGACACACCGAATTTAGCAGACTTGAACAGACACTATCGTGTCTTTACAATCAGAAGGATTTGCTGTAGTCTTTAGACAACCGTGTTTAACCTCGTATTAAAATCACTCTTAGTTTGATGATTGATTCTCTATACCTGTCGTGAAACTAATGAGCTGCTCGTTGAAAGAAACAGAAGTCCCGAGAGAAACAGGCTGACAGACTGCTGCATTTGTACATTTTATAGAACGGTAATTAGTGCTGAACAGACCATAGGAAGCCACTCCGACAGTCACAGTGTTTGTGTGTGCGCTTAATCTGGAGTGTCAGTATGGGTAGGTGGCTGATTTTGAACGGGTGCATCAGTGTGTGACAGCGCTCATTTCGGTTGCGAAAACAGTTATGCCAAAATACATATCATCAAATGTTTTATGAGACTTGATGAAAGCCATTTAGCTGAAATTACATCTGGATTGCCATCCAACCAGACATAATCTGTACCAAAACTTCGGAGACATTACTGGAGCCGACTGACCATGACCAGACAAAATGTCACCAACTTCTGACACACACAGCTGAAAGACATTTTTTTTAATAAGATTCTTTTATGTAAAGAAAGTATGTCAATTTGATGAATATGCTTATTTGCTTTCTTGCTGCAATTAAACTAATTTCATTTGTGTCATTTATTGTGAATATGAAGCGACAGCCAGGAGATGATTTGGTTATCTTAGCTTAGTTTAGCATAAAGACGGGACATTGAGGGAACCAGCCAATCTGGCTCTGACTGGAGGTTAGACGTCTAAAGGGCACTAAGAAAACAACAGTCACACCATAGACTGTGTATAAAAGTGGACGTAGCTTCTGGGTCTAAAAAGTGAGGCCAATGTGGAAGGAGCTTAACCTGCAATAGCATCGAGGGCCACTAGGGGTTGACTGCAGAAAGGCTCTGTCTCTATAGACTCCCCTTCCCCTTTAAAGGATATAGGAGAATCTACGGTTGCAGTGACATTTAAAAAAAAAAAAAAAGTCCTCTTGAGAGCCTGTGTTTGGTTTGTCCTTACTGAGCTACTGTAAAAATCTGCCAGCCTGTGTGGGAAAGGACCTGCTCACTATGTAAATATGAAGGGCTTGTTGTCGGGTCACAAACACAACAATTCTTGGTTTCAGACGATGACACACCAATGAAAACATAATTATGATTAAAACCGCAAGCAGTGATATGCGGACACTCGCACGCTGCACGTCGGGGATCCAGCAGGTATATACTCTATACTCTATAATCTATATTATATACTATATACTCTATATTATATACTCTATACTATATACTCTATACTATATACTCTATATTATATACTCTATACTCTATATTATGTACTCTATACTATATACTCTATACTCTATAAAAACTAATTTGGGTCACTTTTTGGATGACATGCTGTGTATTACTTTTTTTCTTTTTTTTTTTTTACATATTTTGGACGAAATGGTATGACTTTTTATATTTTGGATGACTTTTTTTTTTTTCACTTTTTGGAGTATGACCTTTTTCTGAACAGCCAGTGCACAGTGAAAAAAAAGAGTCTCTTTTGGCTTTTTTTTGGTTTTAAGTTTTGCATTGTTGTTGACCTTTGGTTTGGTATTATTATGACTGCACGTACAAAGCCGAAACTTGTGTGGCGGACCCTTAGAGGGACTCGCCTTAGGGGGACTCAACCATGTGGCTCACCGTTAGAGGGATTTGCCTCACGAGGTCTCGCCCTCCGTGAACCACATGGCTCACCCTTACAGGGATTCGCTCTCCGTGAACCATGTGGCTTATTAAGGGGACTGGCCATGAACCATGTATGATACCTGAGCGGGGCTCGAACCTGTGTCTTACATGAGGTCGTTGCCAGCTCGGCGTCGTAGACCGCTGGAGTATCTTCAGCGCCGGAGAACGAGCCGCGGTAGGATAAAGTGTATCACGGAGTTCACTCAGAGCTTCCAGTGATTCAGCCGACAGTCTGGTGAACTCAACAGGTAAAAGATTCTACTTCACCGAGGTTGCTATTAATGGTTCAAATTCCACCTTGGCCTGTTGATATTAATTCAACTTTTAGTGAAGTTGAAACGTTTGCAGAAATCAAAGGTTTTGCATGCACTGCACATTACAGGAAGATATTTAATATCACTGCAGACCCCCTTGAAAACACGTATATCTACTTTCCACAGAATGTCTACGGCAATTTTGGTCGCATTTGAATGAATATTTGTGGACGGTGAAGTTATAGGTTGCAGTGAGCCAAAGATTTATCATAATGTAGAACACTTCCTGGTAAGATTGGTGGTGCAGTGGTTAGCACTCTTGCCTCAGCTAGAGGGTTGGGAGTTTGATTCCCCCCTTTGTTATGACTTTAAAAAAAAAAATCATTCTATAGCCCTCTCGGTTTGTCAGATCAGATCTCATCTGAGTTTTTTTTTTTTTTACTTTTGTGAAGTATAACACCCTCCCGTTTGTTACTATACAAATTTGGACGACAATACTGATTATAAACAAGTGAAATAAAGCAGAACGCATTTCCCCTGAGCCGTTCACAGGGATTTTACATGAACCCTGCACACGGTCCCGGTCCCTGTTTGTCAGTGGGAGGCTATCTTGTGACAAGCAAACAGTTTTAGTTGAAGCTGTGCCCTGCTCATCAAATCATATGATGACACAATGTTCCTGTGTCGTATAAACTAGTCAGGAAGATCACCGCTTCAAACTCCTGTTGGTGCTATTTTCACGACACATCGTACCCGTGGGATCCAGTGACGTGCGAGAAAGCACACACACGTACCCAGCGCTTCTGTGCACAGGTTCACGGTACAGAGGAGAACGCAGAGTGACAGTCTTTCGGTGTGAGTGAGTGAGTGTGTGTGACTGTGAGTGTGAGTGTGATAGAGATGCATTCAGGGGCACTGTGGGCACTTGGCAGTGGCATCCTAAAACATTCCTTTGTCTCACACACGTGTACCCGTTCCTCTTTTATCATCATGTTCCCAAAGACTGGTGCTTTGTATTTTGTGTGTGAGCGAGAAATAGAGGAAGGAGGCAAAGTGTCTCTCCCTTGCTGCCAAAGACAGTATCAGAGTAGGTTGTGTACAGTCAGTGGGAGTGCGTAGTTTCATGAGTTGAGGCTGCATCTGCGCACAGGTTACATTTGGGCGGTTGTTTGTGTGAAGTAACAGCCGTCTTTAGGTGGGAGGGTCAAGGCAGCAACATTACCTCACAAACATGCCTCCGTCTGTCCTCCAATGTTGCAAGACAGCGTGTCTCCAGTGCATGTTTGTTATCAGTGTGTACATGTAGCTGAGAAGGTTACTCAGCCTCCTCTCATCTATTAACGGATAATAACAGTGATGTGGTGAGATGACCCAGTTTCTTTCTCTTGCAGTGCCTACAACATGTGCATTTTGTCCAGCGTATTGATTGTGAATGTTCTCACCCAGCCTCATTTAAATCAGAAAGCAGAATCGGTGTCTGAATAAACAGCTGAGATATCACATTTGTCCATAACCCCTTTGGTTACTCTGAGAAGCAGCAAAAAGTGGCATTTTAAAGACAAAATCTCTGTAGGAAATTGAAACAGAACTTTCTCGACTGTCATGGAGCTAAAAGGGACTTCAATGAAACCTCTATAAACTTTAAATGTGTCTTCATTTTGGGAGGATTTACAGTCAATGGAAAGTGAATGGAAAAGATTTTGTGTGGAGAATTGTTGGCTTTTGCTTCATTTCTCTTCCATCTTTTCCTCAGTGTACTCGGTAGTGAGCAGTGAATTGAGATTTCTGATATCCTTTTGAAGAATATTTTGTAGAACTGCTCAACAGAAAATTTGCTATCTACAAAATGCTACTGCTGTGGAATTTTTGAGATCAGTATAATAGTGGATTTATACATGCATACATACAGTGGGTACGGAAAGTATTCAGACCCCTTTAAATTTTTCACTCTTTGTTTCATTGCAGCCATTTGCTAAAATCAAAAAAGTTCATTTTATTTCTCATTAATGTACACTCAGCACCCCATCTTGACAGAAAAAAACAGAAATGTAGAAATTTGTGCAAATTTATTAAAAAAGAAAAACTGAAATATCACATGGTCATAAGTATTCAGACCCTTTGCTCAGTATTGAGTAGAAGCATCCTTTTGAGCTAGTACAGCCATGAGTCTTCTTGGGAATGATGCAACAAGCTTTTCACACCTGGATTTGGGGATCCTCTGCCATTCTTCCTTGCAGATCCTCTCCAGTTCCGTCAGGTTGGATGGTGAACGTTGGTGGACAGCCATTTTCAGGTCTCTCCAGAGATGCTCAATTGGGTTTAGGTCAGGGCTCTGGCTGGGCCAGTCAAGAATGGTCACAGAGTTGTTCCGAAGCCACTCCTTTGTTATTTTAGCTGTGTGCTTAGGGTCATTGTCTTGTTGGAAGGTGAACCTTCGGCCCAGTCTGAGGTCCAGAGCACTCTGGAAGAGGTTTTCTTCCAGGATATCTCTGTACTTGGCCGCATTCATCTTTCCTTCAATTGTAACCAGTCGTCCTGTCCCTGCAGCTGAAAAACACCCCCATAGCATGATGCTGCCACCACCATGTTTCACTGTTGGGATTGTATTGGGCAGGTGATGAGCAGTGCCTGGTTTTCTCCACACATACCGCTTAGAATTAACGCCAAAAAGTTCAATCTTGGTCTCATCAGACCAGAGAATCTTATTTCTCATAGTCTGGGAGTCCTTCATGTGTTTTTTGGCAAACTCTATGCGGGCTTTCATATGTCTTGCACTGAGGAGAGGCTCCCGTCGAGCCACTCTGCCATAAAGCCCCGACTGGTGGAGGGCTGCAGTGATAGTTGACTTTGTGGAACTTTCTCCCATCTCCCTTCTGCATCTCTGGAGCTCAGCCACAGTGATCTTTGGGTTCTTCTTTACCTCTCTCACCAAGGCTCTTCTCCCACGATTGCTCAGTTTGGCTGGACGGCCAGGTCTAGGAAGAGTTCTGGTCGTCCCAAACTTCTTCCATTTAAGGATTATGGAGGCCACTGTGCTCTTAGGAACCTTGAGTGCTGCAGAAATTATTTTGTAACCTTGGCCAGATCTGTGCCTTGCCACAATTCTGTCTCTGAGCTCCTTGGACAGTTCCTTCGACCTCATGATTCTCATTTGCTCTGACATGCACTGTGAGCTGTAAGGTCTTATATAAGGTCTTATATAGACAGGTGTGTGCCTTTCCTAATCAAGTCCAATCAGTTTAATTAAACACAGCTGGACTCCAATGAAGGAGTAGAACCATCTCAAGGAGGATCAGAAGAAATGGACAGCATGTGAGTTAAATGTGAGTGTCACAGCAAAGGGTCTGAATACTTATGACCATGTGATATTTCAGTTTTTCTTTTTTAATAAATTTGCACAAATTTCTACATTTCTGTTTTTTTTTGTCAAGATGGGGTGCTGAGTGTACATTAATGAGGAATAAAATGAACTTTTTTGATTTTAGCAAATGGCTGCAATGAAACAAAGAGTGAAAAATTTAAAGGGGTCTGAATACTTTCCGTACCCACTGTACATATGTTTGTACACTCTAACAATTTTGTAAATAGGGAATGATTTGGGACACACCTTGTTGTCAAATCATTCCTTCAGGCTGTCATCAGCTTTTTGGAAAAGCCATCATATAAACATCATTCATTATTATCTTGTTTTCTCAAGATAATGAATATTGTTTTGTCAAATAACAGTTTTACCCTGTCTGTATGAACTGATGTAGTCTTCGATAAAACATTAGTGGTTTTGAGCTGATAACATCAGATCCCGGAGGTTAAGCCAACGCAGACAGATGTTGAGCATTTTCTGTTGAAAATATTGAAAACAGTCCTATTAACAGCGATGCCATGCCTCATCTGCAGAGGATGTAGAATCTCATTTGGCAGCCGGCCGCCCAACATTTATGAAAACACACTGCATCCGCCACCACTCTGAAATCTTGTGCCGTCTTCTCCCATGTCTCAAAATTGCACGCAATCCACCTAATGTGAACGTGTCATAGAAGATTTTGACCTTTAATACCAGTAAAATTACCCCCGAGAAGTTAATGGAGACCAAGTCAGACTTTGATATTTGAATACTGATGGAAGGTCGGAAACACAGCATGAAATGGATGCTAATGTTGCTTTCTATGTGCTGCTGGAAATGTACATTTTTTTGTGATCACATTCATAAAATCAGCTTAACACGGTGGAAAAAAAAATACCTGGCTGAGGTTTATCTAAAGGTGGTTTAACTATCAAATTGTGTAGCATAATGAGAGACCTCAAGTGCTATTTATGGCCATTTTGCACCAGCAGCTTTAAAAACCTGAAGCCAGAGACACGTTATTTAACTTGTTGGACAGCCGAGAATGCGTCAGCTTTTTAGGCATGACTTTTAAGTTGAATGAGGAATTTGACTTCCTGTAGACGTTTTCAGCCACGTACTGTGTCAAAGGGACACCTCATCAATTTCAGTTTGAAGATTTGTCAAAAGCGCTCTGTGCATTATGGACATAAAAGTCCTGTCTCAAAAGACTGTACTGAGACCAAAGTCCTGAGTCACAAAAGCACAGTGGCTTCTTTTTTTAAAAGTCGTCTGCTATCTGGATCAGAGCATAGCGTGTCCCATTGGACAATGACATTTCTGCATTACATAAAATCGGCTAAATGGCCTTAGTGTTGCTGAGAGTTTATTACCTGTAATATGGGCACAAAAAAAAACCTACTAGTTCTCTTAATGAGTGACCTCACCTCCCATCCACCTTGTGAACAACCCAAGCAACTTCCGCTGGGGGAAAATAACTATTGTTCTAAACAAATCATTGTTGAATATTAACATGTTGTTCTGTAAATTGGATTTGTTTTGAATTTGGCCTTCCTCTCACTGCACTCTTCCCCTCACCTCCCCTTCTTTATCTCACCTGCCAGGTACTTCCACTGCTGCATTACCTAAACAATTTTGATTGCAACTCAGATATACACATGCAGTATGACAGGTCGCGCACACACACACACACACACACACACACACACACACACACACACACACACACACACACACACACACACACACACACACACACACACACAAGACAAACAACTTTTGTGGAATGTATTTGCATGTCACTGAGAGAAGTATCCACTGTTTGCACACGAACACAACTCAGGACAAAACACACACACACACACACACACACACACACACACACACACACACACACACACACACACACACACACACACACACACACACACACACTCTCTCTCTCTCTCTCTCTCTCTCTCTCTCTCACACACACACAGTTTATGACTGATTGCTAATTGAGCTGGCTCTCTTCCAGCCCCTTAAAATGAAAAGTTGACAGCCTTGGTCAATATGCCGCTGTCTTCTCTCACACGCTCTCCATGAGAGAGCTGGCTATTAGTGAGCGTCTATGTGGTTTTGTGCGTGTTCAGAATTTCAACAGTAACCGTGTCGGTCAATTTGTGTGTATTCAGGGCCAAACACAGCGTTGTGTATCTCAGTGGGAAAGCTGACCCAAAGAGGGATTTTCATGTTTTTCTTTCACATGACGCAACAGTTGCTATCTGCAGACGTTTAGTGTCCCCCTGAGAGTTTGACTCGACTCAATAACGGCCTGAACAGAAGGGAAACGGGGATGAATACAAAAAGGAGGGGAGCAGTGGGAAAATATGCTGGTAAAGAATGTCAACAAGTAAACAATGTCCAGAGTTATTACGGTGTTTGAGGCTTAAACTGTTGAACCTCAATACCATGAATGTGTGTGTGTGTGTGTGTGTGTGTGTGTGTGTGTGTGTGTGTGTGTGTGTGTGAGAGAGAGAGTGAGAGTGAGAGTGAGAGTGAGAAAGGAAGCAACCTCATTGCGTAGGAGCCAAGTAAACAAAGCCAAGAGTTACGCTTGTGTTAAGTGCTGCTTACAACTCAATTGCTCAATGAATCCTTCCTGCTGAACTGGTCAATAAAACTTGTCCCTAATCGAGCTGAACTGTCGCCAATACGCAGTAAATTAGCTGATCACTTTTCATCTCAGCCGTCCGCAAAATACAACTCTTCTTCTTTTTGTGGGGGGGGAGGGGAGGAGAACGTGTGACTTTTTTGCACATGAGGGTTTGACTTGAAAGGGGAGTATTTTAATTTCCTCCTATTAACATGCTATTAAAGATTAATTGCGAGCCTGTGTCATTAGCAAATAAATATCCTTTGCATTTTAATAGGACAGAAGGGTTTGATTTGTATTTGCTGTTTATGAAAAATAAATAAATCACAAGTGAAGACAATAAAAACCAACATCATCCCGTCGCTGTTAAATACATGATTTATGTGCACTGTTTGAATTAAAAACTAAGCTTTATCATTCTGATTGACAGTAGAGTAGCTGCCGAAGGCATCCGAGTGCTCTACATATCAGAGCAGCCTCGACTCAGAGCTCCTCTCCTTGAAGGTTGTCAGTAAGTGCTGGATTCTCTGTGTTACAATGTCGCTGTTATCTTTTAGTACCAACAAAGCACATATTTCTTCTTCAGTGTGGTAGGATTACAATGTGTAAAACAAACCAAAAATCATTGTTCACAGTGTGTGTAAGTGGCCATTGGAAATGTTTCAGTGTTTATGATATAAAGAAGAACATAAAGTGACAGCTGGCGGCGCGTTTCTGTGCTTGTAATCAAAAGTCATGTCGCCATCATAGAAGTCAAATAGCTTCATCCTCTGATTCAGAACATTTAAAATTCTTAATATTTATTTTCTTCAGTCATCTGAAGGCACGAGGAAAGACCTGGCAGCCAGCCACGTCAGAGACGGAGCAGCGACAGAATAACGAGCTGCACGGCTGCTGCAGGTCTACAGCAGGATTGAACTCTATCATGGCAACTGTGCTATAATGACAAATACTTGATGTAGCGTTTGTGGCACTTTGATTGAGTTTCAGTTTCAATATGAATACTGAAAGTTATTTCCATCATTCGTGGCAGATATTTTCTCGATGGGGCAGAACTTGACTGTAGTTTATCAGTTAACCAGGCAAATATGACCAGACTTATCTAGAGATCTGTGTTGGTAACTTGTTCTCCCCTGAAATGAAGATGGAAGGAGTGAACAGCATCATCATGTCTGATTAGACTGGAGACCCTCAGAGGTATACTTTAACATTTTGGGAGATATGCTGACTCGGTTTCTTGCTGAGATTTAAATGAGAAAACGGACGTTCAATGACTGGAAACGGAATCAGCTTCCCTGGATTTGTCTCGAGGAAGAACCTCTCAAGCTCACCAATTAACACATCATATTTCATTTCTTTAAAAAAAACCAAACAAAAAAAAACATCACCCTTTGGTTTTACACGGGTTTGATGACCCAGTTAAATAACCAGCCAAAATCTCCAAAGGTGCCACTAAATTTACCTTGTTGCGATTTTCTTAAAAATGGATTGAGAAAGATTTCAAACATATGTTATGCTCACTTTAAGATTTAGCTTGTTTTCAGGCAAGCTGTTAATCTGAAACCACCAAACCAGACTCTATCCAAAGCTAACAAAATCCACCGACCAGCACAAAGGATAAAACGAACAAGACAGAACCAGGCTAGCTGTGTCTCCGTGCTGCCAGTCATTGGCTGCCGACGGTAACTTCAAACGCTCACCAAGCACATTACTAGGAACGCCGGTGCAATCTAATGCAATCCAGCACAACAGTTCTAAACATAAATCCTACTATTAAAAAGCAGATATATTTTCACTTTTAGTTGACATAGAAGTTACCGTTCTACTTTATGCGTCTGATTGAGGTCACACGGGTGGGGCGGGGGAGAGGGAGGGTGGGGGTGGTGGTGGTGGTGGTGGGGGGGTTAGTGAGGGGAGCAAAATATTAGGAGCAAAAACTGAAAAATGTATAAGCGTCGTAAAACTGAAATTTATGGAAGAGCTGTTTTGGATTGCATTACACTGCACAGATGTTCCTAATAAAGTGCTCAGTGACTGTAAACGTCAAATAGTCATCGAACTCAACAAGAAAATCAACATGCATATTTACCTATAAAGATTAAAATATTGCCCTAAATTACATGGCCAAAAAAAAAAAATCTTTTCATACGTATTTGTAATATTTGATTATGATACTTAATCAGATGCATCCTTATCGTGAAACTCCATACTTCATAATACCAGTATAGCTGTCAGGTCACCATATGCAACCTGTTAAAAAGCATACGTGACATTTTGAATCTGAGTGAGCGGTCACATTGTGGGAATCCGTGTGCCGAATGTGCCTCTGAGTTTTAATGATGAATGCTGACACTGCTAACAAGACATCTCAGGGGACGCTAATAAAGAAAAATGCAGTAGTGTGTCAAGTTTTTGTGGAAGAAAAATGACGAGCGAAATTCAGAACGTTCTTTCAGAGCTAATGGTAAATAAATTATATAAATGGTAAATGGAAGGCAGTTTGCCATTACATTTCGATTGAATTAAAAGGGAATTGATCTGAACCCTGCTACACGTGGCCAGTCCACCGACGTGACAGTAATGCCCAATCTGCTCCGTCCGTCTGCATGGACGCCAGTCCATGTTTTCTGCTGTGGTTCTTCAGTCTACATTTCAGTCCATGCAGCCCTTTGCAAGGACGCTTTGCCTCGGGTGGGGTGTGTGTGTGTGTGTGTGTGTGTGTGTGTGTGTGGGGGGGGGGGGGTGTCTCTGTCAATAGCACATTTTAGTCATACCATGACTAATCTCGATTGCTTTCTCCATTGGTTTTATGGAGACCCAAAAAAAGAGTCTATTTCCAGATAGAGGCTACATTCACTCAGCTTGGGTTTCCAGCTGAAGCAGTCTGAGCTGGTGTGCTGCATGCGGGCTGCAGATAGATGGCGAAACAAGGTGGATTTCTGTTTTCGAAGGAGGTGAAATGTCCCTTTTTAGAGAGACTGTCAGGCCAGGAGGCCCAGGCGGGAGATCTTAGCCGAGAGGAAGGAGTGGAGGATGAAGACGATCGGCTTCGGACACGAGTGGAGGTCCAGTTGCTGGAGAAAGAGGGGGAAAACAAGAGAATTAAAAAGTCGAACAAAACGTGAAAAAGTGGAGAGACTAAGGTGAAAAGATCTGAAAGAGTTGAGGAGATGACAGCATCTAGATGTGGTAAAGAAGAGAAGGAAAAGAAAGGCCTGTGAAGCATACCACAATGAAAAAGAATATATTCAAAACTAAGTCCACAGTCAACAGTTTCCCTTGTGGCAGGGATTAGACAGTCCTAGCTGGAGCCGAGCTGGAGCTGAGCACTGCGTACACACAAACACCACATCACCATGAACACAGCTCTCTCATAGCCTGAATCAACAGCGGCTGATTTCACCGGTACTATGTCTCATATCCCGTTCCTAAAGCCTATCAGTCGACCTGGTCTCTAAAATCACACTTAAACCACTGTTTACTTGGTCACATTTCACACTGAAGACATTTTAGAGGCAGCTCCCCCCCCCAAGCAAACTTCGTACAAGCGAAACAAGAGCAGAGCTACACGCCAGGGCCTCAAAACTCCGCCAGCCATGGTACATCTTCTGTTCTACTGTGACCGTGACGAAATGTAGTCAACACTGTGAAACAAAAAGGCCCATCTGATTCAACTTTCAAGTGTTGGAAGTAATGAGCCATCAGCCACATCCGCAATTGGCTCGGGATTCTGGGAATCAAAAATACGACAGACTCCAAAGTCTGTTCTGCTTAGGTAGCCAACGGAGGGGTTGTCGATCAAAGCTCCAAAAGTCTTTTCTTTATTTGCCTTCAGCGCAAACGGGGCAGTCAAACATGGGTCTGTCTGACAGAGTTGATGTGCAACACGCCGGTTTCCAGTTTCTAGATCCCACATGCTTGGAGAGTCGATATTTTAGTGTCCACGGTCAGCCTCTTTCCCAGCATACAGTAAATCACAGTGCTGTGGTTTTATGAATGATTAAACAGCCATGATGGTGTTTCTGGGTAAAACACTTCGTATGATGGCCAGGGGACGGTAATAAAAGAGCTCATTCGCTTGAGAGTCACGTTAATATTCACATCATATTGTTCCATAAAATCCAGGGGAGCTAAAAACGGACACTTTCAGTACCCTGACGAACATCTTGGGTTTGTGTGAGTGGTCGTGGTTGAACCCGGCTGTTTTCAGGTGTAAACACCGACCGGTTGTGATTACTCCGAGGCCGGTCCCAGCGCTGCTACTCACCGAGCTGCTCGGTGGTGTTAACGGATTAAAGCTCTCACAGTAAGTGATGGGCTATTTTTACAGAAAGCTCCACTCTCCAACACCCTTACCTCCTAAGACCTACGTAAAATGTGAAGTTTGTTTCATTTCAGACGTTATTTTGTGATGAAGTGTTGTAATTTATTTTCTGCTGCACTCCCTCCTTCCCTCCCCCCCCCACACACACACCCTCCCACCTGTCTTGCACCCTTGTGCTGCAGTTTGTGTTTTGCTTCATTTCCCAGAAGGCCTTCTGAGGCCCCCTGAGTGGCTGCGAACTTGTTCTATTTACTGCGAGCTGAACATGACCACAGAAAACTAAGCTTGATATTGAATATTGTTTTTTTTCTCCACCGGCATGAACTGAAAAGCCCAAAGTAAAAAATGTGATATACTTCTAAAAGCCAACATAAGAGTATTTTTTTTAAAATTTTTATCTGCCGAACAGGTTTCCCAGGTGGAGAGTGATGCTACATTAGGACACCGTCATAAGATATTTGAATTACTGTACTTTGAAAACACGTGGAAAATGATGCGTAATGATCAGTGTACTAGCACAGAGTGCCGTGAAATGTCCATCTGGCACATCGCATGTCCTCTTGACCCGTCAATAAAATAGGTACTTTCACCCTCTGCACTAACACAAATCAAACCCTGCAGCGAGGATGATTATCACACCAAACTGTCTAAGCAGTAATGTGTGAAAGCAATTTGGATTCAACACCAGAGATGGGAAAATAATGGGTAAAAGCTAAGGTTGTTTTCTGACTTGTAAAATGAAACCGCCTCAGGAACATTAGCTTTCAGTGTTGAATTAGACAAGCATCAAAGCCACAGCACAGCACCAGCTCTAAATGGTAGTTAAGCACTACACAGCTTGTGTTTAAATAAATTCATCAGATTGTGTTTTTTGAGATTTGTTTATTTCAAATTAGATTTTGACAGTCCTATTTAACTTTAGCGAATTGCACAATTGCATTGTGGTCTCCTGAAGCTACCAACACCACTCGGTGAGCTTTCTATCCATTTACTTGTTTAACAGTTAGTCTGGAAAGTAATTTTTGCACCACATGTTTCTTCTATTAACTACATTGTAGCTGAACCACAAAATATCTTCAAGAAGCTATTTCTACACGGAACAAAGTCACTGCTCCGAGGTGGATCTTTTCTTCCAGATGAAACCGATTTTTCCTTTGTATCTGCTGTCGGTGGACCAAAAGCACAGGAGACCACCGAGCTGTCATCTCCTCACATTTTTTTTTGCGATGAAACGTAATGCTTAAGAACAATAAAAACACTCACAATCTCTCCCTCTTTTCCTCCAAAGTCGAGGAGGAGCATGCGTACTCCGTCATCCGAGGACATCTTTAGCTTCTCGAAGGGGTAGGAGAGGAGCACTTGGGGCTTGCTGGGAGTGAGCACAACTCCCTCCTCGCCGTCCTCCCGAGCTTCAACTTTTGGGTCCGCCAGCACAGAGAAGCCCTGCTCATAGTGGATCACCAGCCGGCACTCCTTACTGCGGTACAGACAACCTGGAAGACAGAATTTTCACTTTTGATCACTAACTAGTTGACTGAGACGAAATCTCCTCGTTCTAATGGTTATTCATGATGTTAAGGTGGCAGAAATACAGTAAGAGTTTGAGTGGACGTTTGAACATGCTGTACGCTTAATGAAGGTACCGATGAGGCAGATCAATGAGCTCCAGTTAATTGCGAGTACGTTAAAGTCCAAAAACAAAGGACCCCCCCCACACACGCACACACACCCCGCAGGCATGAAGGCCGCACTCTCAGAGCTTCATTTACAGCATAAGCTGATCTCTCTTGATGATCTACTGAGCAGCCAGTTTGTTTGACGGAGACAACAAGTGTGAAGAGAGTTTCCCTTGTTTGTTGACAGCCTGACCAAGATGTGTGTGTGCGTGGGCGCGTGTAGCATGTACAGGAAGCGGAGTGTGTATTAGCATACAGTATATGTACAGAGTGTGCACTCTGTAAAGGCCTGCATGCTGATGCTGTGTTTTCTATCTTGCAGTCATGTAATCGAGACCTGGAGACGCATATGAAAGTATGTGTCTTTTCACAGTGGGCGACAGAATATACGCGTTGATGTATTCGTGTGTGTGTGTGTGTGTGTGTGTGTGTGTGTGTGTGTGTGTGTGTGTGTGTGTGTGTGTGCGTATTGTCGCTCTGCTTCAGTCCATTCTGTCCGACTGTCAACAGGCCAATTCTCTGCTGTCAGTCGAATCTTGGTAACTGCCCTATACACACACACACCTAGTTTCACATCTTTATCTGACAGGCGATCTTGAAACCACATTTGTGACTACAGAAACACACATACCAGACAATAGTCAAACACCACTTGCAAAAGGTGTTTCATTTCCGCTTCACAGGGATGATTTGTACTGCAGAACAATGCTGACTTGATTTGAGTTTTCTATTTTTGTTAAGATGTAGGACATAACATAATTTGGTCACCAACTGTATGGGTCTGCGGAGAGAATAAATGATAAAAAAAAAAAAAAAAGTATTGTCCCACTGAAATCACCTGTGGACAAAAACAAACAGTGCTACGAAGTGGGTCGAATTAGGTTGATTGCTAATTAGCAGCAGTTGTTAGCTGCCACAGTTACAGTAATTGTCGATTGAATACTGGAGTTTACAAAACCCAAATAAAACTGCAGGTTTTTGTAAAGTTATGTTATGGGCACCATCTAAAAAATAATGAATTGAGTTTACTTCAAGCGGTCTAGTTTGCATTAACCGAGTGGATGTTTCTACTATGGGTGCTCTAATCAGGATTTTTGAGGCCGATCACAGGGTCTCTTTTAAATTTTGTAATTATCGGGTAGCATTATTTATTTATTCCACTATTCAACACTGTACATTATGTATTGAAATTAAGAGATGATAAAGTATCATTAATTGACAAATGTTCATTTATTGGCAGGCAACATGAGCAACATATTCCACTCACTCTCTCTGAAACAAAACTTAAACCATAGCAGCCTCGGTTTGATTACTGTGAACACGTTATTCAGAGAGAAAGAGGGTGGATTATTTATACATCATTTGTGTCACTCATAGCTCTCAAAGTTTACTTCTTTAGCATTAATGGATTTTTCCTTAGAAATAAAGCATCTCTGCATTTTTGGTAGAGGTTTGTTCCTCAGCAGCTTTTATTGTCCTGCTAAAAAAAAACAGCAGTCTTACGTCATGTGATCACATCACCTCATCCTCTGACCGTTTGTTTTAGAGACCACCAATCAAACCTTTTAGAGCTGTTGGCTAATCGATAGTTCAGAGTACTCTTAGTTTATACTTCACCACCAGCTGCTCAGCTACCAGCTAATATCCTCAAGGTGTACAGCATTATTACCCCCCCCCCTCCCCCCCGTCCTTCCCCCTCACTGTATGTACGACACTGCTGATTTAGCTAACAATGTTAATTAATTCAATAAGCAGAATCTTGGTGGTGCTCGGAGTCTTTGAGAGCTTCCTCAAACACACAAATCTTACTGTACATCTACTTGCTATAAATAGTCTGAAGGCAAGTGCCTCAGACTGAACTTTCCATCCTAATAAACTCGCAGCCTGGTGTACTCTATTTGTGTAGCAGGGCAAAACACATTTAGTTTTCTCGAAGGTTTAGTTCCCGTTTCTTTTAGGTGGAAGTGGCTTCTTTATTACAATGTTATACAGAATGGTTTCCTGTATCTCTATGCTGTTCTTTTCTCTCTGCTCTCCCCTCACCGCTGGAGGCAGCTGGCCACACACCTCTGAGCCCGGTTGTGTTTGAGGTTTCTTCCTGTTAAAATGGAGTTTTTGCTTCAAACTCACTGCTCATGTGGGAACTGTCGAATTGTTGGGATGTTGTTGTACAAATACAATTAAATTGAATTGAATTGCTTGTATTGTATTTACATTTATAGCCTCATTATTATTTTGGATAACTGTAGCACAAAAGCAACATTGGGGTCAAACCATATTCAAGTAATCAGAGCAGTGCTTTACAGTGATCTCTCTGCTCCTTATTGCATTACATGTGAAACACCCAAAAATAATAGAGCTGTTTTGATTACTTCAGGGGGAAATTATGACATGAAGAACTGCGAATCAAAGAAAAATGAGACACACTCATACAGTCAAGACAGTATAATATCCTGTTTTAACCCTACGGACATCACAGCCGGGATGAAAAATGAGTCTCATAATGTGTAATATTGTTCCTGTGATGTAAAAACAATGTGGCAGGACAAATGTCTCCCTAATGGTATAAATGGAGCACAGAGTGGAGGTCTTTGTTGTGTTCAGGAGTGGATATTGGATGTGAAACTCTAGTCCTTTACCTGAGAACTTTGTTCTGTGGGGAAGCAGGGTTTCCCACCAAAATACACACTCACACAGAGAAAGGGGCTTTTCAGGCTGCAACAAAAGCCCTTCTTTCTGCCTGACGGTGAGTGGAAGAGACAGGAGGAGGGAAGGAGGGGAAGAGGGTGATAACACTGAGGAACTGAATGAATCAGGGAAAGAGAGACGGTGAGAGAGGAGAGAGACACTACATCTGATACCACAAAGTCTAAAAGGTTATTGCAGGACAAAAGTTGTTTTAAGTTCCATTTGTCTTTAAAATCATTAGTACTTCATATTTTGAAAGTGTACCCCACTGCGCTCGACTAAAAGTGCCACAGCAGGTTAATGGGTTAATTTTCCACAACCACTGAGGTAAAATTACTTTTTAAAGTGCTCCAAGTCATTAAGCCATTTACCCGTTCATTAAGGAGTCCCAGTCGACCTCCAATACAATCTAACAAGTTGTACAGCCGTCACTTGAACAGCAACATTAATGAGAAGAAGGAGATGTTGGATTACTAACTTTACACAGACAAATCTGAAACCAAGGATAGACTAATGGTTTGAATCTGTGGTTCAAACTTAGTTCCTGACCTTGGAAACTACAAAAGGTTCAGTTTGTTCAGGAACTTTTCAAGCAGCTGGTTAAATAGCTCATAAAAAACACCATCACTTCTCACAAATCCCTTCAAAACGACAACTGACTTCTAATCTAACGTATAAATTAGCGAGCGAAAGAGGCATGCTGGGTCAATTTTGCACTCCAGGACAAAGCCAGGCTGTTACCTCCTGCTTTCACTCTTAAGCTGACCTCAGCTACTTGGGAGCTGGCAGTGGCTTCATATTCAGCATGCAGCAAAAGAGAATAGGGTCAATCTTCTAATCTAATCATCTGCAATAGAGTGAATAAGGTTCATTTACAAATTTGTCTATTTTCTTGAGGTTGATGGGGCTGATTGATTTCTACAAAGTTAGTTATAGTGACAGGTGTGCAGTTAAGTGAGACAAGCCAGGAGACAGGAAGATTTGCGGTGACATGATCAGGGTTGAAAGTACTGTGAATACACGATGCGTTATCCCACTAATTGCTCATAATATCAATGTAACCTCTGAGAACTTTAAGTCACCTTGGAAATAATAATCACAGAAATGACAGCAGGCCAAGTGCTGGTGAAGCTTGAATTCAGAGCCGAACAAATTACTTACCCCTTTAAAATCCCTCAAGAATGGCCTCCCACCCGGTGAATGATTGAGAGTTAATCTATCTTCAGAGCAAATCTTTATTGTAAGCTTTGACAGTGAATAAAACATCACAATGATTTAGGACGTTACACATGAAAAGCTGACAAGGTCAGCGTAATGACTCCTTAAGTGGCGACTGCTGAAAAATGAGTGAATGCACTTTGTATGCATTATCACTCTCGCTCTCAAAGAAGTGTAAACTACTTTCCTCGTACCGTAACAAGAAACTGAAGGCTTGTTGCTAGCAGCCTGTTTCTGAAAAGTTATGGGTCCATTTAAGATGTAAACTTGATAGTGAGCAATAAACATTGATTAATCTCATGGCAGGTGTCTCATAATAATGACCTGTATCCTAAATCACTTTTACAGTACAAAATGAAAGCTGCGGCAACAAATATTTGGGTCATCACAGCAATGTCAGAGCTGCTTGCATCACTACCTATGTATGAACAGTGTAACACAGACTCTCTTAGTCTGTTGAGCTCTATTGATCATTTTAGCACCTTTAAGTTCATTATTTTGGTTTCTAAGAACTGAAAATACTATTTTTATTTTTATCACAGGACTATTTCAATAAGCAGGCAGCAGTTTTTAGCTGATATACATGCTGAGCAACAACCAACAGACACATCAAAAGTTGGGCGGGGGAGGATCTGACTGATTGGAAGCCCATTGACATTACGTCCCGCCCACTGATAGCTGTAACCTGACTGCACCACAGGCCTGTCAATCAAGCAGACACGCCCCAAAAACACAGCTTTTTTTTTTTAGGCTTATTTGCTAATTATTAACGGGGTTATTATCAGATGGACCACCAGAAAACTAATAAGAAGAAGTGACTTTAGCTAACAACACCAAAATAACCATTTGAATTTTTTTTATTGACTTCATATTTCATGAGACTAGTTAAATGGGAGTCTATGTAGCCGGAGGCTTTTCAGAGCCAACCTCCAGCGGCACTTGGCGGTATTGCAGTTTAAGGCAATTCCGCATTGGTGTAATTTTTCAGACCAGCAGGCCCTGCACACTCTCAGGTATTTTCAATCCTGGCTGATTAGACCTCTGCTCAGGTTTAGGTTGAGGAAATCTACACTGAGTAACAGACTCCTGTGAGTTGCTCTAATCATCCAGCTGAAGTGAAATATGACCCGTGTAGGCCTTTAACTTTATTTGTTGATTCCACTGCTACATTTAAGCTGCAACATGTAGATATTGAGCAATTTGCACCAGTCTAGACAGCATTTGGTCATGGGATTAAATAAAATGTCTTTCTACCATTCAGTTAACTACCATTGCATGACAAAATCAGGTTATTACCACACAGCTGTATGGAGCTCTGTAGACGTGGATGAAGCCGTGCAATGCTCATTACAACGTGCAATGCTCATTACAACGTTACCTTTACACCTGGATCAGCACACACGTTTTAAGGTAGTTTTAACATGGGTTTGTTGATAAATGATGCAGAAACTACACTGACAACAAAGACATATTGTTGAGGTGGTGTATCATTTGCTTCTGGATACATGCTGCTTTATATAGGAGAGATGTCTACAGTGAAACTTAATTTGGCACAGAGTTATATATGAAGAGGAGGGGGACCCAGGGGAGAAGTTCAGTTCCCAGGACATTTTGTGCTTTGAGCGAGAGGGGAGGCCGAGAAGGTGGGGAGCGTGGTTTTCCGGAATTCCCTGGACGACCAATACCCAACTCCAAAGACACCATGCAAGAATAGCATTCCTTTCTATAAATAGCAAGTGCTTTGTCCACATATGGCTGTCAAATTACATCACAAGCCCTCTTCTATGCAGTGCATGAGTGTCCGTGGGAGTTTGTATCTGTGCATGTATACATTCTGCTTTATGCAGTGGATTTAGGCTGCAAGACCTCAGGCAGTACTTACCATTGCAGCCTCTTAAATCTCTCTGGATATATTTTTGCTGCAGCCTGCCTGAACACATCTGAGGAAGCCTCACAGACTCCAGTACACTGACCTGTACAGCTCACTCTGCTCCATCCAGTGTTTCCTGTCTCCGTAGGGCCTGAGTGTGCATGTTTCTACGTGTTTTTCACCCATTTCAAAAGGTGCTTGTGTTACTGAACCTGAATGTTTATGTATCAGGACTGACTCACTCGTTGTGACCTCTTTGATCATCTCAGCTGATGCGTGACATCCGTTGACTATGTGTCTGGTCCACATGGACAGGTCTTTGGTGGTCTCAGTGCGGAACAAGTGAGTCTCGATGCCGAGTCGTGTGCCAGTCCGAGTGGCAAAGAACAGCTCTGTGCCGGAGTGAGGCGACCCCCGGTCAGGGCCAGAGTGGACCAGACTAGGTAAACATACACACATACCATATTATTTAGTATAGAGCTGGTAGAATACTTTTTTATCAGTAATATCAAAAGTAAGTATCATTTTCTTATTGATATTCTAAAGTACAATTTCCATTACTGCGATAACACCAAATTAGTCTCCATGAAATATATCATGGCTCAAATACACTGCATATGCATGTCTTTATATAGGCCACCTACCGTGTTGCTAAAAGTGGGTAAGTGTGTGCAGGGCTCTGCCAGGCCTCCTTGCCTCTCGGTAAACTGTCATACAGCAACAGGTCCTTCTCCGTCAGCACCACCAGCACCGGCTTCCAGCACTGCTTCTCGCTCTCTGTCTGTAGCACAAACACATAAACAATGACACGAGGGACAGCTCTTCCCGTCTATCTATTTGCAGGGTGATTCAGGACTGTGGTTTTTCAAAGAAAAAAAAAAAGAAGAAATTTAGAAATGAAACTATGCAGGCTAACAAATGTCAATTATTTTCTTAATTTGATTTGATTGTTTTGTAGAGTGCACAAATTGCTTGAGCCTGAAGTATGCTGTGTCATTCAGCGCTCTTTTTCTTCACCTCGAATGTTTCTGATGTAGAACTTGTTTGAGTCACTTGGTTTGACACAGGATTATCAGCACAATAGGACCTCCTGCTAAAGACCTACACAGCCAAACAGTGGTGGTAAATCAGAATATGTGTATATGTGGCACCATATTATGAAGAGAATTGATTACCAAGTCCAACCAGCAGCACAAAACACTATGAATAGATGACAGGTAGATAATAATAGTTTAATGTGAATTGAACAACTGATTACTAAATCAAAGCAGTTGGCCCTGCAAGGTTGCTCAGTTTGAATTGGATTACTTTATTGCTGCACCTACTGCACCTACTTAAATACTAAAATCATCCCATTTTTTAAGTGAAAGTACTGGTGGATCATAATTTAACTCAGTGTCAGAGAGAGGAATGATGTGTGTGTGTGTGTGTGTGTGTGTGTGCGTGTGTTTAATGTGTAAAAGACTCTGTGTCATAAAGCAGTTCTGGTCGGTTGTTGCATGAAACGTGTATTCTCACTATATAGTTCACCCAGAGGAGAATTAGTTAAAAATAAATGCGGCAGGCTGTGCATATGCAGGTATTCATTTTTTTTTTTACTGTGCCCCCTCACCCTCCCGTCTCTCCAAACCCCTCATTTAGAGCACACACACACACACACACACACACACACACACACACACACACACACACACACACACACACACACACACACACACACACACACACACACACACACACACACACACACACACACACAGCTCAGTATTTCATTTTACAATGCTCCGTAACTATTCTCATTATGAGAGCTTATCTGCAGCCCAGCCATGGAATCCTAAGCTGCTCTTTGAAGTTCTGCCTCCACCAGTCATATCGTGGGATTTACAGGGTCATGGGTCATCTTTTTAACATAATGAGAATATGTTGCTAAGTAACAGCATTGTACTGCATTTGAAGGATCAAATGTTGGCAAATTCACGAGGACTAAATTAGAGGAGGTATGGATGCGTGTGTGTGTTGGATATGTATGCACAGGTGCGTGACTGCATATAAAAGACAGAGCGGAGTTTTAGATGTGTGTGTACTTGGTTGTGTGAATTTTAAAGATGTGTGCATGTGTGTATACAGTAGATGTGCACAATGCCAACACAGGAACCTGTAAATGCGAATACACAAATTTGTAATTCAATACTTCAACAGATATTCAAACATCATGTGAACCTGACCCCCTGCCAGACACACACACACACACACACACACACACACACACACACACACACACACACACACACACACACACACACACACACACACACACACACACACACACACACACACACACACACACACGTTTCTGACATGAGAATTAGCAGGGCCAGTGTCCAATAATTGCTGCATCGTTCTCAAACAGACGAAGGTGAGAATGTATGCAGCCTTCTCAAGCTGTCATTTCACAGCACAAATATTTCTGCTGATGAATTTGATGCATTTAAACGTCGACTAACACATGCCCCCCGTCACTGTGACTTGGCCTTTTACACCCCCTACAAGCGTGCCTGTTTTTAAGTGTGAATGTTTCAAGTGTTTGGCCACACACTGTACCATCTTGCTCAATTCAAAAAATATCCCAACCTTTACACACAAACAACACATAGCACATCTGAGGAGGTCATTATCTCAGGCGCCCGCCCTGCTAACAAAATAATAGATTTTAAAAATGAATTAACAATTGATCAACTAATAAATAAAAGGCCATTTTTAGGTAATTCACCAAAATAATGATCAATCAACACACAAAGCAAATGGCCCAAAATCTTAAAGGTTCAGAGTGCAGGATCTATTAGCAATGGAATATGATATTCATAAATATATTTGTATTAGTGTATAACAGTGGTCTCCAACTTTTTTTTTTCTCCGACAGCTACTTTGACAAAATAAAAGCGTCAGCGATAGGACACTGTATCCTTACAAGCTGGTTGCAATCTGCAACTTCTTCACTAGATGCCAGTAAATTCTGCTTGTTACAGAATCATTGCTAAAATAAGAGCTATAAAAAATGGGCTTCACACACACATACATAAACACATTCCTACCTTCCCTGCCAGCCATCCCAGGTGTCGTATCTCTTTGCTGCCAGCAACCCCTGTCCCGGCTGTGTTCTGGATGACCTCTGCCAGCACCCGCTGCGGTGGGATGACAGATTTTAGAGAACGTGATCGTTCAGGACTCACAACATTCACAACCGCTCTGAGGAGCTGAATCTTTGGCCATTGAAATATTTCATGGCACACCAATTAGGAGAGTTACCTGTATAATCAATCAAATTAAGGACAGACCTGTGCCAGCGTTGATGTGACAGAGTGCATGGCAGAGAACCAGGACAGTGCAGATGGCTGGTCTGGGCAGCGCAGCACCACGGTGTGCCTGGCATCAGGAGAGTGCAGCTCCAGTTGTCTGGAGGAGGAGATAAGAAAAGTTAAAACAGCTTTAACCTCTCTGTCATCATTGAAGGGCTCTAAAACTTTTAGAGTTCACAACCCTGGATGATAAAAGAAAAAAAGAAAGAAAGAAAAAAAGAATCCTTATTAAATATTAAAAATATACTGTTGGCCTTATCAAGCAACTCCAATTTGGTCTCAACTCTTATTTTAGAAACCAAATGTTATCCATTAAGGTTTCAGCCTCGACAGATGCTCATTTGTCTCATCCACTTGATAATGGGCACTCAGTCAGAACAATGAAAAATAAGTGAGCTGAAATTTGACTTTATTCAAGTCAATTCAAAACATGAAGCAGGCAGAGCACACGCATGGATTCTCTGTGGGGCCATATGACACAATGCTGTCTCCTACTAAACCAGAACTAATCTGCTTATCATATGGGAGTGTTTCTGGCCTCCAGAGAAAAGCAAATGCTTCTCGATCTCTCTGAATGGCTCTTTGATGGTGTGCTCTGTGAATATGAATTTTAAAAAGGCACATGAGACTGCCTGAAATGCATAAAGCACTGCACTGTTCCCGTCTAGTGAGGCATTAAGTATTCAGTTGTGTTAAGCGAGACAGGTACAGTGTGCTAAAGTTATCTGCCCGCTGCACTTTTTGGAAGAAGAAAATATAATAATTTCCGAAGGTCATGTTTTTCTGCGTGATTATTTCCACATCCACATATTTAAGAGAACTGGGTTTTTTTTGTCATGTTTAATTTCACAGAAAAAGCGGCTTTTGTTGAGAAGAAGGTTGCATTTTCTGAGCTTTTGGAAAGTAAAGGCGTCAACCATTTAAAGGGCAATGTATGGAGTAGGATTGTCGAACAACCAGGCTGTCAGTATAGTCGAGGATTTAAGGTAGTTTACTTTTGAATGTAGTTGAGTTGGGAAAAAGCTGCCAAATGTCACAGCAATTGGACTAACAAACCAAAATGCCCTCTGATTTTGTGGAGTGAGGAGTAGGAGGAAAAGATCATCATCACTGGATGATGTTGAATCTCTCATTTTCTTCTCAGAAATTAGCTCACACAAATGTATTCAAACCATTTTCAAACACAAATTTGCATGGCTGCTGGTATGAATAGTTTTAATGCAAAATATTCACAGGCGAGTATTTTCCATTTTTGTGTGGTGTATTTAGCACGGCCCCCCGGGGTGGAAAGGCTTTAAAGGTGGAAAGTGAGGAGTGATTACAATTATTTTTGACATGCAATCTATGAATGATTCCTAACTCAGATTTAGAGGACTGGTCATGGTAATTGACTGTACACATGACACTGCCTCATGCTGAGATTTGGCCATATTTGAAGAATATAAACTTCAGAGTGTTTTTTTCATGATGTTCTAGCACTAAAAATGCACAAAATAATGTAAATGAAGCTTAGGTGGAACCTTGACAACATTTAATTCTCTTTTTAATTCTGTAAATTATATTTGTTCTGTCTGTAGTAATAGAAAAAAAGCTTTAAGGTCAGACAGTAAATAGAGCTGTAAAAAGTCAAACTGCATGTCAACATGGAGCCATTGTATAGTGAATGAAAAGGGACAAAAGTGAAAAGTCATAGTTGATCCTTTGAGTTTACCACCAACTCTGAAACAATCGAGCAGCCGTTCACCATCCAGGTGCTCATGGTTTTTAAAAACAGAAACTACTCCAATCCCAGTGTGGTTTCAGCTCTGCAAACATGCTTTCTTTGCAGCTTTCTTTTATCAAACACACGCTGGAGACCTGGAAAAGCCCCAGTGAATGTGATGAATTTGCTGTTCTCAAACCCTCTGAAGGAGGATGGACCATCTTCTGTAGAGCCACTCCAGGTGTTACTCTGATTTAAAAATAGAACTGGTGCCTGTAAAAGGCAAGTTGAATAAGGACAGGCCAGGCGAGAGCAGAGGGGGGAGAACTCCAAGGCCAGATGTGCGTTCAGTCACGGAGCTTCTTTAAGGATGGAGTTTGTTTTAAGAGTTATACAAA
Organism: Brachyistius frenatus; assembly: GCF_029030835.1. Taxonomy (NCBI): domain Eukaryota; kingdom Metazoa; phylum Chordata; class Actinopteri; family Embiotocidae; genus Brachyistius; species Brachyistius frenatus. Next base: position 5,021,213 of record NW_027210613.1, on the reverse strand, counting down.
AGCTTATTTACCATTTTCTGACTGAGGTGCAGAGGGACTTTAAGGGTAAAATATCTCTTGCATGCATGATGAAGACATGGGGAACACAGGGACTCAATGCCAGAACAGAAGATCTATAGATGACCGCTGTGAATCTATGGCGTTACACAAGTCTGTCCCTGAATGAAGTTCAATCTCTCAATTGATCAAAGGGTAGTTGTCCTCCAAGGATTATCACTATATATAGCAAATATGTGTTCAAGCTTGGTAAATCTGTTCCAGCATGCAGATGTGATCTGTGCAGTGACTGGATTATAAATATTCATTGATTAACTCTGTGTGCATACACAACAGTGCCATGAAAGAAATGGCCTCGTGGCAAAATATCCATTTTTAAGAAACAACACAAGTGACAGTACAGCTGTTTTTAATAAGACTAAATATTAGCTTGTACAGAATCAAACTATTCACTGTTTAACAGATGATGTAAGGGTCAAAAGATTTAATATTAAAAGTGTGTAGCTGACCGATGCTGTGTTATTTCTTTACTCTACTGTTTTGTGATTTAACCTGTTCACAACTTAAAGGGCTACTGAAGCAGTACGTTGCTGGAGGTAGCTCGTCCTCATCCAAACTGACTTTCTTATAATAAGGGGAGTGTCTTGTCGATTGTGAAGTGCCTTGAGGCAAATTTTTTATTGGTGATATTGGACAATATAAGTGGAACCGACTTGCCTTGACTTAAAAGCCCTGCTTACTCCTGAGAATAACGTGTGATCTGTATCTGAATACTTGACTGCGATAATGATGTCAGAATAAATAACAGTTTGTAGGATTAATTTTCTACACCGCACCAAAAGGAGAAATAAAACTGAGGATTGAGTGGATGGTGTACTTTAGGTCTTTTTCCCATTAAACAATTTGTCATGGTTAAACTGAGAAAATGTCATACTGTGAAGGATCGTGCTGGTTCTTCCAGGAGTCTCTCACTTTTAGACAGCCATACGTGTTCTGATATCCAAAGCTGAGCTTCGTGTCCTCATATACAGTATATGTTAAGGTGAAAAAAAACCTTCTTCAGCAAGTTGACCACCTAAATATGAAGACAAATTAAGTTGTCATGCCTAAATACAAATTATTTTTCTCTTCTCTTCTCTTCTCTTCTCTTCTCTTCTCTTCTCTTCTCTTCTCTTCTCTTCTCTTCTCTTCTCTTCTCTTCTCTTCTCTTCTCTTCTCTTCTCTTCTCTTCTCTTCTCTTCTCTTCTCTTCTCTTCTCATTGTCTTTTATAAAGTCTTCTCATCACTGTATGTGTCCTGCATTTCCTCATACCCCACACTTCTGTAACTCCTCTCAGGCTTAAAACACTGTTTGTACCATCTGCTGAAATGAAGAGAAAACCCTCACAGGGATTCAACATTGCATTGAATCTAGTAAAGGAAGACGAGCCAGATTCCCCCCTCACTTAAAGTCTCTTAAACCGTTTTATCCCTGAACCCAAAATAAAGAAAATCCAAAGTTTAGTCTTGCTCAGTCTTTAACTTCTGCTTATTATCATGGAACAAACTCAGAGAAACATCCCATTTTCCAGTATAAATGTGAGCAGCTTTATAAAGTTTAATGGATAAAACATATCAGGCTGCATTTTAACTTGGGTGTCTTCCCATTTAAACATTTACTAAATATTTACTAGTGAGTCAAAGGTATTTGTCCTGACAGCAAGGATAAGGAAAGATCTTCATAAAAAAACATGCAAGGTAAGGTAAATTTGGCCATGGACTTTATCTTCCTGTGAAACTGCCCGGGCTTTATCAAACCACACAACACAGCATTATCTGTGTGAAGCAAAACCTCACTGTGAGATATTGACCCAAACTCCTTGTACGAGTGGCTCACCAATAAAGTCAATGTTATGGCCAACAAAGTGAATGTTCAACTCTGCGGCACTCTTAAATGCTTTAATAAGTTAACCAAGATTTATGCAGCTGAAAGTTTCACTCAGCAGTTTGTGGGGATTTTGAAAGTAATGTCACAATACTATCATAAGGAAGAGACTATTTATAGACAGTCGACTAGCTGAGAAGACTTTTCGCTCCAAACATGGCTGCAACATGTCCATCACATAATGTTCTCGTGTGGCCAAAGCTGAATTACCACCCTGAAAGGCCTCAGCACCACAAACCCCTGGTTAATAATAATTAACTCCAACTTTGTTCGTAGCATCAAAGTGTAATATAAACTGACAATCTTAAAGATGGGGACTGCTTCAACTTATCTTGAAGTCCTACTGTGTTAAAATCTCACTGTGAAAAATTGTGAAACAAACTTATTTATGTTCTTCCAGAGAGTCTTGATGAGAAGGTCGATATACTCAGATATACAACAGGATGCAATTAGCTTAGTTTAATCTTAGAATCACAGGGAAACAGCTCACCTGGCTCTGCTCAGATATAAAACACATTTCTACGATGACCTCGACAATAAACTAGTTGAAGCAACGTATCTTGTTTGTGTAGCCTGTAAACACATAGAGGTGTAGCGCACTGTAAACACAGTGAAAAACATCATGCAGGAATTGAGGGGAATTAATTAATCTTTTCCAGTGAAATCTATCTATCTATCTATCTATCTATCTATCTATCTATCTATCTATCTATCTATCTATCTATCTATCTATCTATCTATCTATCTATCTATCTATCTATCTATCTATCTATCTATCTATCTATCTATCTATCTATCTATCTATCTATCTATCTATCTATCTATCTATCTAGCAAAGTTTGATTTAATTCACGTTGATTCAAGTTGAGTAGATTTTCTATTCAGAACATCTCAGAACTTATAAACACAAGTTTCTCCAACTTTGTCTTTTAACTTGAAATGATGAGTTGTATGAAATTAACTCCTGAGACTTCATTCAACTCATCAAAGTGAGTATAGAGACATAATTAGCATATTAGCAAGCTTCCAAGTATGCAATGTTTGAGATTCAAAAGGTTCCTGATAGCCTTCTTTTTTGTAGTTTGAGGAAAGGAGAAACGATGAAAACTTGCCATTTATCTTTAGTATATGATAAGATAAGCCACGGCTGTTTCTTTGAATAGAAACATGTTAAAAATGTTAACCATGGAGGCAAAGGTTATTCTCAATTTTACTCCTTAACCCCTGTAAACTTATTATTCAAAAAAACTACTGAGAGGAGCAGAGGCTGCTGCAGCTATAAGTCAAATGAAGGACCGACCTTTCCAACTGACCATTTTTTAAACTAAAGTAAATCAGAGCACCATAAGCATCAGTAACAACAAGAAGTTGTTGATTCAACAACTTTCTTAACTCCATTCTTAAGTTTATTGAACTATTCCTAAATTTTCCTCAGGGGATAAATAAATCTGTCTATCTTTTTTCCAGCCAACAGAGAACTATATGCTCTGTACATGGATTCTATTCAGATTTTTAATTTTGTTTTTAAGTGTTTGTTTCCAGATTGCTTGTGTGTCATCGACAAGAGTCCAACATTGTCGATACAGCTTGAGGAAATCTGAGGTCACTGTTCAGTGTTACAACTGTACTTTGATGTTGCCTCCATCGTCTAAAGCTTTCAAGCTGATTGAGGTTCAGCTTTCTCAGACTTCTGAAGTCATACATGCAGAGGAGGACACGCACAGCGAGAAGGACAGAACGAAAGGGAGACATTGAGAAATGTGGTAGGAAAAAAATAAAATAAACCAGGAGAGAGCGAATGAAGGAGAGTGAAAGAATGGAGATAGAAGAGAGAACTGATTTGGACACAGGGCAGATAACAAACAAAGCTGGGCCCACCAAAAAGACATGATGAAAGAAAAGAAAGGGAGAGGACAGCGAGCAGACAAAAGGAGACAGAAAAACACAAACAAGTACAAATGACTGAAAAACAGACAGTAGAGCGCAATGACAGTATTACACGTAGGAAGAGAAACAACCCAGTAAGAGAGACACAGAGGAAGAGACGACCAGGACAGAAGGCACACATACTGTGATAAAATTTTTTTTTAAAAAAGACAAACAGTAAATCAACCCTGGCTGCGCCCCTGCTGTTTGACTGGGCCATTGTCAAATTACCAACCAATTAGCTTGATGACATTTCCTAACATAGGACCCCCCCCCACTAACCACTATCTAAATGAAACTTCAAACATCTGTCTTTAAGAAAAACTGAAAATGGCCTAGAAAAAGTGGAAGAAAACACTTTGGAGTAATCCCCTCAGGATAGCAGAAGAAGACTGCAGAGGCAGAGACTTTTGTTCTCTCTCTGTCACTGTTGAGTCAAGACGTGGAGAGGAGCTGGCTAACCTTCAGTTAATGAAAGTACCATCTTCTGGTTGTTTCAGGGTTGAACTTTGGAACATTTTCCAGTGACAATTGTGAAGCAAAGTCTATGAGCTAGTTTAGATTACACTCAAGTGACTTACCTTTCTTACTCCAGCTTATATCCACAATGTACCATTTTTATGAAGGCAGTGTACTTCAACTCTCACTCTTTTATGTAGGCAAATATAATATATAACGACCATGTGATTCCCTCAGCAGCGATTGGCTGACATTTGAGAGACAGTATTGCAAGAAGACACGCTGTCAACTTCCACAATGCATTGTATTAATTGTAGTCGTGTTTAAGATTGTCTTTGAAGAATAAGGCTATTTTGAACAAAATTAACAAATCCAATAGCTATCTCTCGATTATTTCAAGTTTTGCAATCCACCCTGTTAGTTCTTATAAAAGATTTAACAAATCTTTAAAAATGATTACAGAACTATGTGAGTGCTTAATCGATGAATTAGTCTGTGAATAGAAAGCAGCAAACACAGGAGGAGTATACCAATAATCTTCATCCATCCATCATCCCCAGAGAGCCTGCTCGAGAATGAGCTGTGTGTGTGTGTGTGTGTGTGTGTGTGTGTGTGTGTGTGTGTGTGTGTGTGTGTGTGTGTGTGTGTGTGTGTGTGTGTGTGTGTGTGTGTGTGTGTGTGTGTGTGTGTGTGTGTGTGTGTGTGTGCGCGTGTGTGCGCGTGTGTGTCTCCCCTACCTGTTCTCAGGGTCCGGTGTGGTCATGGCTCGGGTTACATAACACATCTTCAGCAGTATGCACCTCCTGTCGCCGGTCAGAGACAAGGAGGGCTGGGTGGGAGGGCTCGGCGGGCTGGACGAGGAGATGATGGGAGAGCTGCTGAGGCGGGGGGACTCAGGAGGGGGGGTCTCCCAGCCGATCTCTGACACAGGGGAGCCCTTTTTGACATACGGCGTGGCCTCACGCATGTACTTCACTGAGGAGGATGAGAAGAAACAGTGAGCATCGTAAAGAAGCTTGAACAGGGAGATTAAAGAATTACATACATCTTGCAGGCCTTCAGACACTGTGCAGTGGTTGAGCGCATTAAGGGACAAAATGAAAAGATATAAAGAATCCAGTTATCTTTGGCACACAGTATTTCTCTTGGTCACATAGATTCCTACAAATATAACACAGAGATCACTCATTCATTTAATAGTATTGAAAAAAACAACTGAAAATCCCTTTCTGGTCTTTACCATTGTTGTAGGCTTTATAAAAGTGGACGTGGCTTCTGGGTCTGCAAAAATGAAGCCAATGTGAAAGTGCCATAAACTGCAATACCACTGAGGGCTAGTAGGGGCTGGCTCCAAAAAAAATCTGGCTCCATAGAACCCCATTCTACTTCTCTCATGAAATACATAGTCAACACATTTTTTTCCACAAGTTCTTATGTTGTTGTTAGCGAAAGTCGCTTCTTCTGATTAGTTCTCTGGCGGTTCATCTGAAAATAATCCCATCATTAATTAGAAATAAGCCTCAAAAAGCCGTGTTTTTGGGGGAGTGTCTATTTGACCTACAGTGAAGTCAGGTTTCCTCTATTGGTTGGCGGGACGTAATGTGATTTCGTCGGGTTTCCAATCAGATCGAGTCAGATCCACCTCTCGCTCCTCCCCAGCTCGTCCAAATGACTTCACTGTTGGTTGCCGCTTGGTCTTTCGACACTCTAGACCGTTTCATTTATAGAACGCTTAGTAAATTTATTTTTTTTGCTTATACATATCTAAGTTTTCAAAAACAAATGACCAGAATTTAAATTAAATCAAGGTCAGCTGCACGGCACTGATTTTCTTTGGCTGGCACTTGTATTGTTTTAACCTCATTTAACACAGAGGCTAATTAAAATCTGAGCATCGTGTTTGACCAATGTCTTTTGATGTTCAACCCCGTATATGTTTCAACAGTAATAAGTAAACGTGCTGCTCTGGAGGTAGTTTGTCTCTGTCACAAGTCAGGGGAAGGATGTGGTGACACCGCAGATGTTTAAGTACACAGCTCAACTGGAGAGAGGTAGATAGAAAGTTCCCAGCATCAGCTCTGTGCATGCTTCAACTTTGGTGCACAGGCCCAGGAGGGTGTGTGGGCAGAATATGGAAACTTCAGTCTGTTTAATATCTGTATCATCTGATCGTGGTGAATGGATTTTCTTTGATGTAGACTTACATCAATAAGTTATGCAGAAATACTTTCAAATAAATATGTTACATCTTATTATTCTGTTATTGCGAAGTATGCAGAAACAGTTCAAGTTTGGAGCACAGAAACAGGAAGCTCAGTGAAAAGTTTAACGTTCGTGCTCCTGTCACAGCGAGCTGCCACTGTTGGAGCCTCTGACGCCAATTTGAAATAATAACAGCAAATGTCAACATGCCGAAAGCCAAAACAGACTCCAGTAGCTCTTCACCTCTCAGTTCATTTGTGAAAATGTATTGATAATTCACGCCATGTCTCTGCAGCTGCAGGCAGGCAGAATTAAGACCCCCCAAAAAACAGGAGCCTCACCCGACAGCCTCAGCCATTTACTGATAGGACATTCGCGGCTGATCCTGGCGAGCGACCTGAGAAACTTTCCAAGCGGTAAAAACCAGAAACCTTTCCTTGTAAAAGTCAAGCTGTGAATCACTGGAGGCTTGATAACTATTTTAAATTCCTCACGTCCTCAAGGTTTGGGAAGGGGAGAAGAAAGGAGAAGACAGGACACGTTTCAGTGAAAGACACAAAATAGAGAGGCAGCGATAAAGCGGATGCTCAGCATGCTTTCTATGTCCTGACTGTTCTAAAGCTTTGGACTGGCCTGGATGTCTAATTGGCATATCCCACTGTACAGCCGCGTATAATTGGCATATGGCTGCTGGCATTTGTAATCCAGCATGTAAACTATTCTCAGCAGAAGCACTATAGATCCCTATGAAATGGTGTAACAAGCCTGACGGCCAACCTGCAGAGAAGGGATGACAAGCTGACACAAAACACAGAGGAGGAGACGGGGGTGAAGTAAGCGTGTCTGCAATGGACCCACCGGGACGACGTGATCCAATTGCACAGAGGGATAACCCGCACGGTGAGATTAGATTAAAGGTCTGAAAAAAGGCTGATAGATTTGTGGAAAGGCATCACAACAAGGTAAATGTCGGATTTTGTTTGTTAAGAGTCATGCATTTATGACACTAAAAAGTGACGTAAAGGAACGAGAGGGATTTAAATTTAGGAAGGAAAAAAGAAAGATTTTCACATTTGGGATAGACTTATGTGAGAACAAAGACACGAACATAAACACACACGGACTGCCTCATGCTTTGTGTTGTGTTGATGAAAATGCAGAAAAATATGAGAAAAACCTTCCATCAGAAAAGAGTTTGTGGTTTTTTTGTGCAATTTGAGGCCCAAATTCTTAAACCACCTTAGCAATGCATTGTGAGGATGCATTTCGCCTGGTCCTCCCGAGGTCAAAGGGCAGTTTATAGGTCAAAACATGGTTTCCATTATATCATTTTATAACACTGTGCTCCTTGAAATACTGACTCTTGATATTTGTTTAGCTTAATTTATCCATTACTACATCTGTAGCTGCTACAGCTCCGTAAACTAAAACACACCTAAAAAAAAATTAACTGCGCGTTTGACCTACAGCTTGTATAAACTGCCACGTGCTAACAACAACTCTGATGGCAGTGTCATCTTGTGTTTTCTACTTTATGATGGTCACAGACAAGACAAACATGAAGCAAGTTAAAAAAAAAATTAAAAAAAAAAAAAAAGTCTCACTTTTGTTTTCCATATGGGCATCCAGTAAAGTCAAAACTTCTATTTTTAAGATGATGGCATTTTTATGCCTTTCTTTGATAGTGACAGTGGACAGGAAATGAGGGGGGGGGGAGCAGGAAACGGACATACATTTAAAGGTGGCTATGGCTCAGATGGTAGAGCACATTGTCCGGTAATTGCAGGACTAGTGGTTCAACTGTGTCTCTTCCTGTCTACATTTCAAAGTGTCCTTTGGCAACACACCGAACCCCAAGTTGCACCTGACAGCAGGCAGCTCTGTTGTCATTGGTGTTTACCGCAAAGGTAAAAGTATAAGTGCAGACCCTCCTGAAGTGTATGACACAGGAATATGCGTGTGGTACTGACCACCTTCAATTGAAACCGTAGGTTATAAATTTACAGTCCATTTTCCAATCTGACTAAACTGAAAACAAATGACAATCAGCTATTATAAAAAATATCCAATTTAGTGGATGATTTGTTTTGAGTTAACATTTACAAAGAAGATTTACAGTCTGGCAGCAGGAAATGTAAACTCATTGACCAGTGCCTTTGTGCCCAGAAATAGCTGTAAGTGTTTCCAGTGGAGGGGGAAAATAAACAGGGTGCAGTCCACACACTCATTACACTGGAAGCGTGTACACGTGTGTGCATTCTCTTGGGTCATGTTTCTGTTCCATTACAGCACCAACGCAGCCAACTCTACACAATAACCTCAATAGCACGGGAAGAACTTGTAAAGGATGGAGCTCGTACATTTGAGCCTTGATTTTTAAACGTGAGCTGGTTTGCCGTTACATAAGTCAAACCAAAAGATCCAACTGAGAGGCTGCCCTCCCCCATCTGTTGGATTTTATTTTCAATTTTTCTGGCTCCTGCTGGAGACAAAAGCAAAGCATGCGCACACATGCACAACTAAATCTGATGATGACTCCCATTCTCCACTTTGGAAATAGTAGCTTCCGTCACAGTAGTTGTGACGCAAATGGCGGAATGAATCACTACAGCTGTTCAACTCCCCATCGAAACTCTCATTCACTTCTGTTGATGACATTAAAACACCATTAACTTATTTTCAAACTGTGCTCAACCCTTCACTTACGCATTTTATAACTGAGGCAATTAATTTCCTCTGAAGTGTTAGAGCTTGTTGTGTTAACAGTGGAGCCAACAGTTGATGGATTTCAGTTGTGTCCATAACACAGTCACAATGAACACACACACACACACACGCACGCACGCACGCACGCACGCACGCACGCACACACACACACACACACACACACACTTTTTCAGTTGGATTCCTCAGTGTGTGTGTGTTTGCGCAGCACCAAACCCCTTTCACACACACTATCCACACTCTATAACATCAGGTGTAAGCACTATGTCGTCTCTTTGTGTCTTTAACAGTACTTTTCGATGTCTGAAGTCACTGGACTTTTTACCATAATTATGCTCTGATTGGAGGGGGAGGGGAGGGGGGGAACGAGAGCTCCTCTCATTACACCTGTGGGACAGAAAGTACGAGCTTTAACAGCGGCAGCTGCTGGAAAAAGAACAAACCAAAGTAAAGAGGTGGAACAGAAGAAAAAGGCTCATCTGACTGCAGAATGAAGCCTTTTTACTGCCTGTATCTGGATACTTCAGCGGCACAAAAGGGCTTTACAAATCCACCCTCAAGGCATCTTTTTGTTAGGCTTCGAACAAAATCTCAAAGATCTCAAATACTGCCTTAAAAGAAGAATGAGCAGTGATGAAGGTGAAGAGCCTTTTTAGTGTCAAAATTTGGCAGAGGAATTTGAAATGTGCGTAGCTAGAATTGCTCGTTGACACTGAACATTCAACTTGATCTCAAACAGTTACTAACTCGCTAAAGAAACACCATTTTCCACAAGTAGAGAAGCAGAGGCATTACGTGCACGTTTACCGAAAGTGTTTGAATCTGGTGAAGAGGTTTGCTTAAATGTCATCTTTTAACATACTGTCATTGGTGCTGGATTTAAGAGACAGCAAAAGTGAGCTGACACACAATAGTGGAACGTGCAGATTAAAGAAAAGTAATAACTAGTGTGACAGGTCTTCTGTATGGAGTTTTACAAATTATAATACATTTTCCTGGCCGTAAATGACTGTGAATGTGGGATTATGAGTCACTGTCATTTAAGTGCTGCAAAGTTTATCGTAAAAACTATAAAAGTGTACCGAATTCTGAAAAGAGAAAGGACTAGTGCTCAAAAGCTTATGTGCACAAAGCTCTGCAATATACATTTACATCACACTGTTTTCAGGACATTTGACATCTCAACTACACTAAACAATTACCTGAATATTAAAGGAGAAAGATCTTTAACAATATATTACATTGCACTTTTGTCCACAGTGACCTACAACTGACTTTTTAAAGAACAAACATGTCTCGTTACTTCCCAGGCCAAGTTCACATTCTGTCTAATTACATGAATTTGTGGGGTTGAAAAAAAGCGTAATTGCATCAAGGAGAACTGGATACAGGATTCAAAGATGATGCCCCTTTCATTCCTGTAAAAGTTGCTCACTTGGCGAAAGAATAGGATAAAATAAAGTAATTACACAGCTCCACCAGACTTGCTGATTGACAGATTGCTCTAAGTTACAGAAGCTAGTGGAACAAAGGCAAGCCCAAACATGGCATCATGACTTCAGCTCTTTATAGGAACATATATAATATCATATAATATGTCCTGCCCACCCACGTGAATTGCACACAAATCTATCAAGGTATTCACTTTGCTTATGAAGTGCTGAAATCAACAGAAGCAGCTCATCCTCCTGTCAAAAAAACTGTTTGCATTAACTAGCTTCCTCACTACGCCTTAAAGTGATATAGTACATCATGTCCATTAGCATCAGTCTTGAAAACAGAGAGCTGTGTCTACATGTTCACTTATGTCCAAAAATGGCAACATGAAACACCAAACCTACTAAAAACCACAGACAGTTCACACTGAACAGATGGTAGTTTTGAACAGTATGCTGTTGACTCAGTGAAGATGAAACAGCTTTAACAGAAGGCAATGAATCTACATAACTCTCTAACATACTTCACTACGCATCATCTGTGGTCATCCAGTTAAAACTGTTTGGAAATAATGTAGATTTACGTGTTTCTCTGCCGGAGGAAAGTTCAGCTTCATAATGACAATCACAAAGAAACTAGGCAAAAGCAAACATAATGTATAAAAACATAATGATTACACCTGGAGGGGGAAAATAAGAGTTGTCTTCTTCAAACAAAGCCAACAGGAAAAACAGATGAGTCTTCACTGCAGGTCTCCGCTTTTGTTTGGGTTGTATAAACATTCACAGAGGAGTGAAATGAATGATTCAATCTATTATCTTTGCCACAACAATCACCAGTGCATCGCCACAGTTGCTGTCATTATCATCACCATCATCCGCTCCGAGTCAGACTCCACAAGCTGTAACGAAGGAGATGATAGTTTTGCTAATGACATAAACAGTCAGTTGACATATTCTCTCTCTCTCTCTCTCTCTCTCTCTCTTTCTCTTTCTCTGTCTCACGCACACGCACACACACACACACACACACACACACACACACACACACACACACACACACACACACACACACACACACGCACACTTAACCATACTGTACACTGACCGTAGCGTCGGTCTAGACAACACACTGCTGATGATTAAACTCGTGGGCACATATTCATAGACACACACACACACACACACACACACACACACACACACACACACACACACACACACACACACACACACACACACACACACACACACACACACACACACACACACACACACACACACACACACACACACACACACTCACATTGCTGACAGCAGCATGTATCCACATACAGAGACTCATCCAGATGTCAGGTGATGACAGGTTGGGCTTGTTAAGGGTTCAACAGGAGAGCTTACAGAACTCTGACTCATTTCCTGGCTGCTGAAGTGTGGCAGGTATTCTTTATTGTATGTAGACTTTTTAGGCTTAATTTCTTCTACTTATTTTTGGATGCTTGTAATAATATTGCTGTGTGTTGTATGCTGTAATATTTTCTTTAGTGTAATTACTGCTGATTCCACCTCACTTCAAGAGTTTGGAGGGTTGTCATTTTATGAAGCTTTTCCAAAACCAAAAACACAACAGCAGATATATTTTGTTTGTTGGCATGTCCAGCTAACTAGCTTATAATCAACAATAGTAATTATCTTACCTGGTGTTACTTCTGAGGGCTTTAATGCACACATTATTTTGTGTGGTTAAATTTAGGTCCTCAATTTGAAAATGGAAACTTTTTGCCTGGGAATTGAGCGTTATTCGTCATATGCAGCTGTCATGGGTAGAAAATCTTTTCAAAGTTCTCATTTTAGAACAAGTCAGTTGGAGATGACATTTTCACCCAAGTTGATGAGCTAACATTACCTTAACTAGCAAGCTAAAACACATAAAAATTCGAGCCAAAATTGTCCATAGAGCAAACAAACAGCTGAATGAAAAGGTTATCTGCAATCACAGACTAATTGAATTCTATTTTAAACTGTACCATGCGAGAAGAAAGAGTTGTACAGTACATACAACCCTGTTTCCAAAAAAGTTGTGGCGCTGTGTAAATGTAAATAAAAATTGAATGCGATGATTTGCAAATCATGTAAGCCCATTTTTAATTGCAAAATAGACCAAAGACATATCAAATGTTGAAAGTGAAAATTGTGTTGTTTTATCAAAAATATATGTTTATTTTGAGTTTGATGCCAACAACACATCTCAAAAAGCCTCTAACCTGTAACGCAACCTTGGGAAGGCTTTATTCAGCCAACACTTCACTTAATGAATGATCACAAAGGTACAATTAGAGTAATAAACCTGACCTCTCATAGACATCGTCTATTTCTCAATTTGGCTATAAATGAGTAAATCAAATTTGGAAACATGTTTGAATGTTCGACTATGCTGTTTCATAAACACAAGTGAATTAAATGGCACAGTTCTCCAAAGGAATTGTTCTCATCTCTTTTCATCTTAGCCAAATTACTCCTTATGCTGAGGGGGGAAAAAAATAAACTTCACACCCACATGGTTGGACTGAAACTTCCATCACCATTGCATAAAACAGACACAAACTGAAATAGAAAGAAAACAAAACATTAACTGCTGCCAGGTCATGGGGGTCACATCTCCGATGTTTCCATCCAGGTTTATTTCACAGGTTTTCTATGGGGCTTTGATATTAAAAGAAGGAGGCAGATTAAGGCCTGGGTTTGCTTACGAAGGGAACACCAGCATCCCTCAGCAATGTGAAAGGGCTCAGAGCACTTGAAACAAACTGGCTGGTATGACATGACAACCCACCAAACCCACCATCACGGGCCCCTCCTGGCTTCATCACACTGCTTCCCGGTCTCTCTCAAAGAACTCTGTATCTCCTGCACACGAATGTTATCATGCAAATGGGACAAACAGTATCTCCTAAGAGGCATCCACGATGCTTCCCTCACAGGATTGTTAAAAGTAATGGGAGTAGTTGTAGCTGGAAAATGAAAACTTGCGAGTAGATCCAACCCTGCTACTGTTTCCCCTCTGCTTACCTGACCATAAGGCATTTTCTACAGAAGACACTCATGTCCCAGAAAAGAAAGAACAGGTACATATAAAACAGTTCATGATGGCTTAATTCCATTTAGCTGCTTCAGTTTCAGTATCCTGTTATTGCTCATGCTCACAGAAGCAAAATTAAATTCAGTCATCTCAATTTTATTATTTTTCTAATTGCGCTTTTTTTGTTTTACTGCGACATGTCAAAATGTCCTCCATGAACACAACTCACAGAAAACTCTGGCTTTTTATTGTGGCAATCTGCTGGGATTTAAGGCTGACCTGATTAGGCAATGTTCCAAGTGGACCTCATTAGCAAACAATCTTCACTGCAAATGTCAAACTGCCGTGCGCTCTGCGAGCTGGACATCACAAGGCTAAAACTGGTAATATTCTGAACAGAAGCCTTTATTATTCAATGTTCTGTCCATCAGTATATAATTGAAGTAGCCATTTATGCGTCACCAGTCCTTCACTGGACCACCATAACACCACTGTCTGTCGTTTCTAGGAGCTTTGATTGATCCCCTTAGAGAATTTTGTTTGGCCTGTCAGACTGCATGCTGAGCACAGACCAGAGCCAGCAGACAGACAGCGTGGTGCTCGGGTGACACTTTAACAACGCTCCCTGACATGGAGGCTTGAACTGTGGTTCTCTTGTTGGTGAGCAGAAGGAAACCACATGGTCAAACTGCGGCCGTCTTAGAGCCTGGTGGCCGTAAGACGGCAGCCGAATCTGTTCTTCATCATTCTAATGAGTTTCCGATTACAAACACGCACATACAAAGTCTCTTTCAAAGAAACGCTCGCAAAAAAGCACACCAAAATGCAGTCGCAAACTCCACTCCTGTGAGACAGGCAGTATCTCCTCAGAGATCAATCAGATATTTCCTCTTGATCTCTTTCCTTATGTGATACAGTCTACCTCTGTCAAATCTTAGAGGGTGGCTTACACACAGAAATGAAAAAGGAAACATAACTCATGTTTGGTCTTTATATATTACTGCTCGAGTCGTTTTACTTGAAATGGAAGTGTGCATGCATGTTCAGCACCTTTCATACACACACAAACAACCATTAAAAACCTATCGTAAATGCACCTAGTTACTTCGATCTGTGTTTCCCTGCCTTCCCAAATGCAAATGATTTCTTAAATTGTGGTGAACTACTGTCTGTGTTATCTTTAAGTTAACCCTTGCAGTCATCTTTATATCAGCCTCCTCCCTCATTAGCTCTCCTTCTGGTTCCGTCTCTAGCTCTCTCCCTCTCCACACTTTCCCCCTTTAAATTCACATTTCAACTCGACCCCCTCCTTTTTCCTCCCCCTCCTCCTCCCCCTTCGTCCTCCCCCCTTCTTTCATATCTCGATAATCTTTCAGCTGGGACCGGCTTTTTCCCTCTGCAGCATAGCTGGTGTGTCCCTATGGGAGGGATCATCCCCATGTTTGCATGTGTGTGTATATGAGTAAGAGTGGTGTGCATGAGTGTGTGAGAGAAAGGGAAAAAGAGCGACAGAGGTTGAGAGATACTTTGTTCTTACTGTCTTGAGTCAAAGAGTCCTCACAGGAACAGGGATTAAAAAAATTAAAAAATAAAATACGAGTACACACTTGTGTGCAACAATTTCTGGTGTGAGTGAGTGTGTTTGTGCATGTGTACGTGTGTGTGTTCGTCTGTGTGTACAGTGAGCTAACAATAGTATACACAATCTGCCTGCCCTCTACCTAATCTTGATCTTCATGTTTTGGGAGAAAACGACTGGAAAATACCAAACTGGATGATTGTTTGAGGAAGTGTAAGGCCGGTCAACATCACTGAGTTGCCTTGAGAGTGAGTGTCAGGGGAAGGGAGACAAAATGAGTTTGATCTTGCATGAGTGTCCTGTGGTACTGTAGTCAGATCAGAACTATTTCCACAGAAATCTGAACAGTCAGTCACCTGTTTCCAAACTATAGAATAGCCTCGTTTGCACCAACACCAAAGTTGCACAACATTCAGTATGAAGCAGTTTTATCTCCTCTCCTCTGCAGCTAAATTCAATAAAGTTACAGTGAACAAAACTTGTCTTCGATTTCATACCCTGGAAGAGACTGCATGGCGACGACAAAATGTGACTTTGTAAATGAATAAAAAAACGAATTTGATGTAAAGCATTATGAATAATATTGACTGTTACAATAAAACCACATTTTCTTTCTTAGTGCTTGTTATTAACCAGTAGCTCCTTTCTCGACTGGAGAATACTGTAAATCACATTCTACAGCAGAGGCTTTCATTCCCGTGCTTCAGGCCACGTAATCCTGCTGTTTTCATCCCGTTCCTGTAATCAGGGAGTGATTTAAACCAGAGAAGCTAAGTGAATACAATTAAGTGGCAGGTAGGATAGAGACATTTCAGTACTTTGTGTCCTGATGACCACTAACATAACTGAGAAGATGCACAAAACAGAACAACACCAGCGTGTGCGGAATAGGCAGTCACGTGGAATGAAAGCTCTTAATCCCACGGTACATCTTCCCTTTAATGAAGGATGAGGTACCCTGAAGGACCACCCGTTATACATCCCCAAATTTTTTTACAAAGAAAACTTGACCAACATTTTATAAATTCAGTCATAAAATGACCGTGGCTGATTTAAAACACAACTCTCATCCTCCCAGATATGTTGTCCAAGCCTTCACTAAAGGATGTCTATTGAGGCACAAACACACATGCGGGCTTCCAAAAACAAGACATTATCTCGTGCGAGTTCACTGGGAGCATGCATGTGGATGAAAAAGTTTGGGATAGCTTGACCTCTTCCTCTCCCTTAGATTCCGCTCTGTTTCTGTGATCCTCTGACACACCGTCTGTCCAGCCTGCTTACCTTCCAGAGTCACCTCTTTCCCGGCCCGTTTCAGCGCCTGCACAGCCTCGTCGTGGGTCGCGTCCCGCAGGTTCATGCAGTTCACGGACAGGATGGCGTCCCCGACGTACAGAGCATGAGTCTGGTCCGCTGCGAGCCCCTTGAATATTTTACTTATGAGGATGGGCATCTTATTCTCCTTCCCTCCTTTGATGCTGATCCCAAGTCCCCCGATCTCCTGCTTGGTCACCTTGACGCACCGCTTTCTGTTGGCGATCGCCTCGGGCACTCGCTCCGGGAGGTCCGTGAACGCGGTGCGCGCAGTTTGGGGGCCATTGTTGGAGTTAGTGTTACTGTTGTCATGGTAAGATCCGTTGGTAACGCCGTTGGAGTTGACATTGTCTTTGACGTCGTTAAGGCTGCTCTCCTCGCAGCTCAACGTGAGCGCTTCCTCGTTCAAGTTGACCAAAACTTTGTGCCACCGCTCGCGCACCAAAACCTCCATAAATCCACTTTTTGGCACTCCAGAGCCACTCGAAAGTCCCGTCACTACTACCACCGCCATCTTTGGCGCATTTCTGTAAAATCACATGTGACTGAGTTCCGAGCACGCTCTCACACGTTTAACTTCCACCCTATCTCCCTCACGCTCAGGCTGGACTTTGCCCCTCTGAAGTTTTCGGCGGGACTTGTCAGGCGTCCCGTCCAACCCCTTCAGCACGAGCTGCCCTCCGCTCCGCCTGCCCAAGATCCTATCTGCTGGGTGGAGTTTTCCTCCCCCCGCCGTTAGCCGATCCCATCTCCAGATCCTGCACGCACAAAATTTCTTCATCATTTCCCAAGTAGCCTGTCTGAGACATGCCAACTGATGGAAAGGTAGATATATAAAGCACCAGCAACATATTAACAGAAATCCATTCCAGTCCTCTCGTATCAGGTTGATATTATTTACCCTGATGTCCAGCTACTGTGATCTTAAAGTAAGCTGTATTGATTTACAAACTGGTTATTGAAGGATTAAAAGTCTGTTTCAGGAATTATCTTTTTTTTTAATTATTATTATTTTTTATTTTGTGCGCTATTTAGCCACATGGAGACAGAAAACTGGCCATTTTCAGTGTTGGTAGCTATTTCAGAATATCTTTTTAAAACAAAACACTAACTTAAAATATGACTCAACTGATTTCCAGTCTCCACATGTCTAATGAATCCCACTCCTCTTCTCTACCGCGTTTACGTCGCAGAAGTGAGATCGGTTACGCGCGTACAGGAATGCGCCTGTGCTGGTTTTGATGTTTCAGAGAGAAAGAGAGAGACCACGTTTTGTTGGGAAGCTCTGGCAAGTGAGGGTCCCCTTTTGAGGCTTTTCTCTCAATTTCAATTTTTATTATTATCCCAAAGGACGTCATCAAATTCTTTCAATTCTACATGATTATGAGAGTTAAAAAAAAAACAACCTCAGAACTCAGACCGTGAGTGGCAGCCACTAATGTGACTTAAATGACTGGAGTCGGTCGGTGGACAGACGGTTTGTTCATTACAGAGATAATGGGTCCAATGAGTGACCGACAGGGAGGCTGAGAGAAGATGGAGATAAATGCCACGATCAGCACAATTTTTGAAGAATATAAGCTCATGTTGTGACTGTTATTAGAGCTACAACTCCCCCAAAAAAAGCTTCAGCAATTTGGATGAGAAAACAATTAGCTCTGTACATTTTTTGAACAGCTGTCACCCTGAAGCTTGGCATCCTGCTCACATTAGCAAACTGCTGAGGTTGACCATCCTTTCACACGGGTGTATCAGCAATGTAGCTATGACACCTACTGGTGAGATTTAAAAAATTATGTTTGACTCTCTGTGGGGATTAAAACTTTAAAACTCTTGCCATTACAGTAATTGCCATTACATTTTTTTTTTTTTTTAAAAAGGTCCACAAAGTCCTCAATTGTACCAGGAGAAATCAAAATAATAATAAAAAATATCTTTATGCTTCAGTTACATCATTTGAATCAACATTATTTGCACTCAAAGTAGTATTGCTTTATCCTTTTAAACTGTCTTGTCTTCTTAGTAATGCAAATGCCAAATTCCCACCCAGTACAAAAGAGATTATTCTGTAAATTGGCCACAACAGTAACTCATATTGTAATTTTACACTTTAGAATTACAGGACAAACGTAAACTAATATTCTTTACTATATTGTCCAAAATATGTTATCATTTATTTGAAAGAGCAACTTTAGGCTGATGTATTTTCCAGAACATTCACGCTTCTCTAGTTTGACAGTGTGTAAGATTTTATCAAGAAGGAGATACATTTCTTAAGAAAACATAATTTTTGGACACCAACATGGGGCTCAGTTTGGGCGAAGGCAGGGTACACCCTGGACAGGTCGCCAGTCTATCACAGGGTCAACACAAAGACAGAAACAAAGACCATTCACACCTACGGGCAATTTGTAGAATCACCAATTAACCTGAGGTGCATGTTCTTGGATGGTGGAAGGAAGCCAGAATACCTGGAAAGAACCCATGCAGGCACAGGGTGAACATGCAAACTCCGCACAGAAGGCCCCCCGACTGAGGTTTGAAACCAGAACCTTCTTGCTGTGAGGTGACAGTGCTAACCACTGCACCACTGTGCCGCCTAAATTATATATATGTAAATAATATGAGAAATAGATATAAATAAATATTATATAATATTTTGATCTAATATTATATATGTCACTGTGTGTGTGTGTTATAATTAATCAAATTGTGCAATCATGGGAATGCCTACAGAAGAGCTGCAGGAGCCAAGCTTCTCTATACATGCCCGCCCTTTCAACTCCATCAGATCATTACTGAGCTGCACCAAAGAGAGGATTAATGTATTTATTCTGTGAAAGAGACTGCAACACAATGAGGATATTTTGGTTTAATGAGGTGTAGGAGCTACAATTGATTTAGACTTTTATATGGAAATGAGCTATCAGATGAAATGTACATTCTTTGTTGTGGTAATGACCTTCAGTACAAACAAACAAAACCAAATAAACAAACAGAGTGTGATCTTATTAAAGGTGATGGTATTTAAGGCTTGTTAATGACTCTTTTTTTTTAATCCTCAGTCAGGTGGGTTGATTACACTCTGTGTTTTTATTGCATGAGCAGGTGTGGCTGGACAAACAATCATGAAGTTTGTTAGTCTATAAGTGAAGTGCTCAGGTGAGGAGCTTTTCTCCGTCCCTATTTTAGACTTCCCTTCATTGACTCATGTCTACTTTTAGTAATCCCCCTTATTTTAGATGGCGCTCTTGCTTGTTTTATTTTCCCGCCTCTATTAATACTTAATACTACCTTGCTTCTTTTAGCCCCAATTGTTTCTTTCCATTAATCACCAGTGCCTCCTTGTTCTTCACCTTTAAGGAAGTACACTTTTCATGTATTTACGTTTTACAGGGATGAACCTCAAGGACACAGAGACAGATTGACATGGTGTCCTTTTGCACAGATAAGACAGAAAAGTTCCATGACAACTCTGGGGTATTAAATGGAGATTTACTTCCTCATTAATCACTCTAACAGCCTTTTTGTTTATATGTATATATATATATATATATATATATATATATATATATATATATATATATATATATGAAACTGGCAGCATTAATGTCCACTGCCTTTGTACTTGCTCGCATGCATGTGTGTCCTCTCACAAACAAAATGGGGACCCACTCCTGAAAACACTGTGCCAAAGCAAGAACGATGAGGTGGCCCGAAAGAATGCATTAACAGACAATATGTCAGGAGCTGGCTTTCACCATAATACGCTAATGCCAAATGATGTTTGATATCGAAATTAAATGCACAGACATCACACTATCTGAAATCATGGCCATGCTGGCAGCAGTAAGTGGCTGACATCCTAAGCCTAAGCTTAATTTTACATATTTAGCAACATAATGAAATGTAATCAAATTAGATTAGTCAGTGAAACATGGTGTTATCTGCCTTAAGTTCGTTTGAAAGTCTAACAACTGAACATAAACTTGTAAAGTTGGAAGGAAGAGGTAAGAGAAAGAATATTTGTGTAATGATTCATTTCAGTGAACAAAACACTAAAATTGCTTTTTAAGTTAACCCCTTATGAACAAAGAAATATCAGCTAACAAGAGGCCGTTTAATGTTTGAGGCAGGCAAAGATACGTGTTGCATAAGTGACAACAGTTAAGAAGTAGTCAGGCTTTCTTCATGATAAATATTAGAACTAGAATTATTCTCTAAATGCTATTTCATTTCCTGTCAAAGTCTGCTTGTGGTTCATCTGATAATGGGTTAATGTCATGTGGGAGGGGCACATTTGCGTCATTTATAGAGAAATGAAACCTCCTATTGTGGTTCTGCACAACTGGTAAACACAGTTGAGTTTCTGTACAAGGAGTGACAGCAGAGCAGAAAAATCCCATCCAGGAAGGTGAAGTTCAACTCCAATAATATTTAATGAAGTTACTCTTTTGAACATGTTCATTAGATATTTTTTATGAAACTTCAGTTCGTAGCACATATCAGTCACTTCATGGTAGGTAGGTAGGTAGGTAGTTACTTTATTATGATTTATGATACTTTTGCCTACTTTATAATCTGTTGCGATTGTTGATGTTTTGTTATTTGACCTCTTTTATGTACAGTGTATGCACGGTGTTAAAAAAAAAAAAAGCATTATCATTACCATATCATCAGCTTTAAAATCTGTCCTCTACAGATATGGCCACAGCCAGCAGTTTCCTGTCTGAAGATCAGTTCCTGTGCTCTATCTGTCTGGATGTTTTTACAGATCCTGTTTCTATTCCATGTGGACACAACTTCTGCAAGGCCTGTCTCACCAGACACTGGGAAGGCAAGGAGCGACGTCAGTGTCCACTGTGCAACGAGAAATTTAACAAAGAGCTTAAACTTTGCATCAACACCGGATTCAGGGAGGTTGTGGAGAATTTTAAAACGCATCATGAGACAGCTAACAAAGTTTCCGAAGTCAAACCTGGACAGGTGCCGTGTGACTGCTGCCTTGCCAACAAGTTCAGAGCCTTTAAGACCTGTTTGGTGTGCTTAGCCTCCTTTTGCGAGACACACCTAGAGCCTCATCAGACTGTTGCTTCCTTAAAAAAACACAAACTGACGGATCCTGTGCAGAATCTGGAGGACAAAATATGCAAGGAACACAACAGGATTTCTGAGTTCTTCTGCAGGAGTGACAACACCCGTGTTTGTGTCTTGTGCACAGAGCATAGTACTCATGATACAGTCCTTTTGGAGGAAGAGTACGTAGACAAAAAGGCTCAGATAGGGACGAAAAAAGCGGAGGTACTGCAAATTAAACAGAAACGAGGAAAGAAGTCTCGAAAGATAAAAGTGGGAGTGCAGAGTGAGAGGAAAGTCCAAGATGAAGCGAGAGAAAACTGTGTGGTGTGTAATCAAATGTCAGATCCTCACGTTTGGTGCTTTCCCAATGAAGACGCATACCCTTTCAGTGGGTATTCCTCCATCGCTGGAAATAACGGCTTTGCTGGAGGGAGATTCTTTTACGAGGTTCAGGTTGACGGTAGGACAGACTGGGCTTTAGGAGTCGTGAGTGAATCAAGGCACGGGAGGAGGAGATTCAAACCGAACCCCAGGAATGAAAATTGGGTCGCAAGGCTGGGCAATAATAACTGCAACGTTCCACATAACATCCCTGTCTTGAAAAGGAGACCCGAGAGAGTCCTGGGGTTTGTAGATTATGAGAATGGATTGGTGTCTTTCTATGATGCAGGCATGGCAATCATCATTTACTCTTTTACTGGCTGCAACTTCAATGAGAGGATTTTCTTCTTTTTTAGTCCTTGTGAGGGTGTTAGCTGGACACAGAGAATACTGAACAGGCTTCAGGCGATGTCACCTGTCACAATCTGGATTATTGTAATTATGTTCATAGTTCTGATTACAGTTCTGCTAAATTGAATGTCAGAGTTAGTAACAGATGATGGGCCTGAATCGAAAATCTGATCATGATAAACTCAATTGTGGGATATTTTGAGAAAAAAATGTACACACATTATTACACATAATTAAAGTTGAATGTATATTTTTTTCCAATCTATATTATACCATTTATTTTTGCAGTTACATACATTATGTGCATTTAACAGCAACTATATACAATTCCTTTAATCACTTACTTAATTAATTAATTAATTAATTAATTAATTCAGTTAAATAAAAACCTGTTTTGAAAACTTGCCACAGTGGTGGATATACTCACAGAACAATGTGTAACAGAATGTTAAAGTTTCATAAAGGGCTATATGTAAATCACAATAACTATTTTAGCAGCTGTATTTTTGACTTTGTATTCATGTTTGTCATTTGTGACTACATTTTCAGTGTTTATGTAAAATTTTACTTTTCTATGACATGAAACATTTCGCTGTACAGCACTGTGGTTTAAGCTGATAGCAGTTTGTTCACTGAAAGGATTGTGAATTCACGTGACAGAAGGGTGGCAGAGACACCACAAGAGGGAGCATTTTACTCATCCTTCACACAAGCATTTGATTTAGACATCAGTTAAGACGGAAGATGTGTATTTATACTAAACAAACCCTTTTTAAATCTGTATTATTGGTTTTTACAGGAACTATCATGTAAAGCGTTAAGCTTGGAAATTGGACTAAAATAAAATAAAAATATGAGTTGAACAAAAATGGAAGCTAAACATGGAAGCTGCACAGGATGCATGATTATGGTAGATTATCCTGAAAATTCTCATAATTTTTGTGATTCCTTGATATTTCATCCGGCATCATGGGGTCACATTTTCATTGTCTGTTTCTGACTAAAACTATCCTAATTAGATTTCTTTCTGGCCTCCACTACTTATCAGCCAGTGTGCAAAGTGCAAAGTGTTTCATTAGATTTAGCGTCTTCAAAACTTCTACTATTTGAATTGATGTGATCATAACATCTTTCAAAATAGTCTATTGGCTTGCTTGATTTTGAATGTAGATACATTAAACAATGGCCAAGGCCTAGGGCCTAATAAAGTAAATACCTACCTACCTACCTACCTAGGGGAGGAAGGGTGCATAATTTGCTGTGCTGCCTTGGATGGTGGAGGAACTGCAGGAGTTAAAAAAAAAAAAAAAAAAAAAAAAATATATATATATATATATATATATATATATATATATTTTCAATGGTTAGGTTCATACTCTAAAAAGATGATATACAAGCACCTCGGCAAACTGTTCGCCAGTAAGAAAACCGGGAGCTGACGTCAATCAAGCCAGACGAGCACAGCAAGCTTATCAGCTAGCAGCCTACTGTATCCGAGTCCAACAAGGAGAGGACAGTCTATGGAAGGAGGACAAAGACATGGCATGGTAAGGTAAGTGTATTGCGTAGGGCACACAACTGCAAATCAGGCAGTTTTACACAAGGCATTAAAGGACGTGCGACCCTTAGAGACCCCTTGGCTTTCTCTTCACTCCAGAGGCTCAGTTCTAAAACTACAGTGAAAACTGATATTAAATTAGAGGCATTGTTGTAACACCCAGGTCTTTAGCAGCTTGACAGGAAGGGGACTAAATCAATTTAAACACAGTGCTAAACTGCATCAACATTTTAGGTTTCAAGCTTTCAGATGTTGTTTACCATTTCTGTGTGTCAAATACTGGTGACCTGCTGTCCCCCCTCTAAAAGATAGAATTGGTTGGAATAGATCTATGGTGGGTCTCTAAAGGTTAAAAGCATAAAAGTGCAACATATTAAATAAATTGAATAGCTAAATAAAAACGTCAAATACGCATAGGATGCCATTGCACAGTAGGCCTTAATGGACATTAGTGTTTTATATGATCTTATGTCCTTCCTTTTCCTGTGAATATTATCTATGGTAACAATAACCCTATGCTATAATTGATTGATGCTCTCATAATCTACATGGTTTGTAAATCTACTTTCATAACGGTCAGTGCACATCTGCTGTTGTATACTATGTATGACTGTTACCAGATCTTTGCCTGCTTTGTGAGTAAATAACGGTGTTGATGGTCGCTTTTTAACTTCATTGTTTATTGTGTAAAACTGGCTTTCTTAAGAGCAACGCCCAGCTGCTATTTTGTGTATTTTGTGGATGGTTACTCAGGGTTTTCTTTAGGCTCCTGAAGGGCTTAGGGGCTGTGGTTACGGCCGGGGGAGGGGGGCAGTTGACCCGCAGTTATTTGATGAAAAACTATGCATTTTCACAGAATTTTGGACTTCAGCAGGCAGCTGTAGTGACAGGTGTGGTTAAAATTTAGTTTCTTTGTAATCCATACTCTTTATCAGTCTGGTTCTTTATCAATATTTGTACTGGTTTTGATGACAAAATATACAGTTTTTTTGTGTTCATGTGATGTCATGTAGACGCTGTGAAAAAGCACTTATGTGCCTAAGTATTATAATATTAGAGAAAACCCTGTTTCTTGAGAACAGCCATCTGCAGAAGTAGGGGAAAGGTGATGCTTAACTCTGTCTGCTGCGATGCTCTCTGGAACTGTGGTTGTGTGGTGGTGACTTCACTGATGCTGTTGCACAGGGTGCTGGTCACCTTTTTATTAAAGTACATTAACATTATTGTGTTGCGTGTCCAAATTGCACCAAATATGCCGGTACACACCCTCAATTCCCCACTGATACACCCACTGTTTGAAGCAGATGGGATAAACGGTTGTGCAAGGGACAAATGAACAAACGTTCCTTGAATTATATGTAATAAAAATTGCTGTCAGGTCTCTTACAAAAAGATCTTAAGGAGATTTCTTGAATGACGGTAAAATATCAGAGTGCAAAACTAGAATATGCTTAAAATCCTAGATCCACACGCATATCGAACGTGTCACATTACCACGTCTCATCTCAGCAGAAACACAGCTGCAGCCAGATGTGTCGACCACATTTTCAGTCCCCATTGATGCAAGCTATGAACTAAAGTTTCCATTGAGAAGCTATTTTAGGAAACGCTACCAAGCCCACGAGGAATATTAGGATTTTCCAGTACGACCTCCCAGGTTGGGTTCAGGGAGAGAGGTCGAAGGATCACCACCCACTGTCAGCAGGGTTTAGAGAGGGTGAGGTAACTTCTGGGTCCCACGAGATAACAAGGGGACCTGGACTGTTAAGAGAGAACCTTATGGAAGAGGTCCGTCCCAAAAGCAGATGCGTGAAACATTGAATGTGCATTTATTTATAGACAAAGGAATCTGGCCATTTGAAACTATCTAAGAAGGCAAATTGGTATTTGATTCTTATTGTTTTGAATATATGAAGATCTCTTTCATTTTTGTTTGCATTACCAATAGTAAGACCAAAGATAGTGGCTAAAGCAATCTTTCAGAAAGTAAAGACAGTGCTGATGAATGAAGAGAAGCCATGTTGTTAGTAACACTTGACACACATTTGACTGACCTAAAATGCTCATAACACATCCGTGTTACACATCAAACATCAGAAGCATGTTGCTTCATGGACTCTATGAAAGGTTTATTTAACATTTTGTCATAAGGACTATTTCATTTTTCTTTCCCTTTTTCAGTTCCTGTCCTTTCCTTTCCCCTCAGCTGCAACTTTTGGCTCCTACCTGTTCATAAAGTATCAGTTTCTGCTTCCTGCAATTGTCCTACAAGATGAAGAGGAATTTCTTCTTGATTCACTTCATGCAATTAGGTCAGTTTAAATCAAATACTCATACATAAACCATCATCCCTTTTATCAGGCTGTTGAATTGCCTGTGCACTATATGTACATGCAGTTTTGACCACCAACGTCAATTAAAAAAAAAAAAAGTCAAATTTTATTCTTGGATGACAATAAACGATTCAAACCTTCATTAAAAACAAAATTACACATTTATTATTTATTTCAAATGTTGAGTTTTGCAGTATTGTTCAGAAAGATAATTGAACAAGCAGAGTGAAGTATAATTCAAGTAGAAAACAATTATATCACATACCAGTATATACAGTTCATGTTTATATTATTACCAATTAACACTGTGTATTTGATACACACTCAGTCAAACAAGCTATACAGCAAGTATTTACAAAACTTTTGTCATTATTAACATAGCTGTTATGTGCACTACTTTTAACAAAAAAACAAAACAAAAAAACCCGTCAAAATAGCCTGACATCCCATCTAAACCTTAACATATATTTGCATTTTTAATGGGGTGACAAACATTCTGCATTTTGCAACAGTAAGATTTCAGGCAGATGTTAGAAATGGCACTAAGACACCACAGTGACCTCTCCTTCATAGTTTTAAGCCCTTGTTTGGGACCAAGTCAAAGCACACAGTTGAGTTATTTCAAAAATGTGTCCCATAGTTGGAAAGTTTCCATAGCAGTGTGAGTGAATGGTTGTTGATCATCTGTGTGTATATAACCTCTGCTTTCTTCTGTCTCTTTTTATTTCATCATTACAATAGTATAATTAATTGTCTTTTTCTAGATGAAGGTGTCGGAGTGAGACTGTGCAATAGCTGTTTATTTATTCTGAAATAGGACTTTCTTGAATCTGTTGGCTACATTATATTGCAGAAGACTGCGTGCTCGTGATTTAGGCAGAACAAATTGCTTTAGTTTTATGTTCTTTGTCTTTAGAATGCTAAATTATGTCTGAAGTGTCAAAGCAGTAGGTTCGAAGGCTGCATGCAGCTATGACACTACTATTCGTCTGCACAACCCCGTGACAGATACTAACTGACCTCTTAAATCCAGGCTGTTTTGAATTAGCTTTCACAATCTACAAACGACTGTCCAGCATAGTCTGTTGTGAATGGACTGCAGCATACTCTACCCGATCTCCAGAAGTGGAGTAGCTCTATTTGTCACCAGGTTTAAGTGCTTTGATTGTACTCAGTAAGAGTGAATATAGCACTAATTAAACCCCTCGCCAG
Organism: Brachyistius frenatus; assembly: GCF_029030835.1. Taxonomy (NCBI): domain Eukaryota; kingdom Metazoa; phylum Chordata; class Actinopteri; family Embiotocidae; genus Brachyistius; species Brachyistius frenatus. The sequence continues at coordinate 4,993,659 of NW_027210613.1, read as the reverse complement.
GAGAGAGAGGCAGATATATATTCTCCATGTCTTTAAACTTAAAAGAGGATTCTCATTGTATGTAAGAAAGTACCACAAAGAGCATCTTTTTTTTTTTTTTTTTTTTTTTACTGGGTTTGTATATCGATTAATAACTGTCTATACTGTACAGTTTTTGCAACTGTATTGTGTATATTATGTTATGGACCGTCCTATTGTAATCAAATGTTTAGACATATTTCAGAGACTTGAGAATTGTCTTTCAATTCAACTCATGGAAGTTATGCTTCTAGAGACACAGTCATTAGACACAACCTGGAATTAACTGTTTATAATCTCACTATTACCTGATGGCGACTCTCTGACCTATACTCTCATGCCGGTGTATCCCAGCTCTGACGGCTGCCACACGGCATTGTCTCGAGGGCAGTGACTGTGGCAGGCACAGCTCAGGGTCACCATGACCGGCCTCCTCGTGGTTTTTCCGTTGTCACACTGGAACTCCACCAGAGCGGTTTTGGTTCTGTGAGGTGTACAGCAGCGGCCGTCTGTGCAGGAGCCGCAGTAGCGAGGCTTGTAGGCTTGGACACTGGTGCAGTTCTTATAGGAGAGGTGAACTGCTTCTTCACTCCTCACCATCCTCTGGCACTTACTGCCTCTCTGCGGACAGAGGGAGATACAGGGACTGAATTCGCATGTACTATATATCTCTGGAAAACAATGCTGGTCATGAATTGTCACGGTACTGGCGTTGAAATGTGCTAAAGAAAATGCAGAAACTCGTACATGGAAAAACTATAAAAAAAAAAGTACATTTGGTATAAGCTGTGTGAGCTGGTCCCGCTGGTCGTCACACGGTCTGATCATACACAGCCGGCTCTGCTTCACCATCTCACACCGGTGGTTCTTGTTTGTGACCCGGGTGGACACCCCCACGCCGCATGATCGAGAGCAGGCGCCCCACTCTGTAGTCTGCTCTATGCAGTTCAGGCTGGGATCCCAGCCATCAAAGCTCACTGTTTCCTCCTGACGATAGGCTGAATGAACACAGTAGGACGGAACCGTTAGATGGTGGGAAATAATTTTTGCATTATTTACTAAAAAGGTAACACGATTTGAAAACTTCAAAGTGCCAATAACAAATCAAAATGTGGCAAACTAAAACTTCAGGAGCATGGTCTGATCTGTTGCATTTCTTTTCCCTGTTGACTCAAAGCCAAGATTGACTTTTTTTTTAAGTGGTGTTAAGCTTTCTCTCTGTAAACTAATCCTTTTTAAATAAAAGTTTAAAAGCATATTCTGGGAAAACCAGTGTTTGCCATATGCCTTCACAAACATGTGGCCATGCTCAGACTGGACAGAATTATCTTGCTATCTGTCATCCTACATTCGAAGCATGTGAGATGTTTAGGGCACATTGATAAATTGAAGTGTCTTTTGAAAGCTTTATTGTGAGGCGTTTAGGGGACATCTGTCAATCTCTGTTACATAAAACAACCCGGGGTTACACTTTTCACCTCTAAGCTGCATGAAAACAAGAATTGTATCGTAATGTGAAATATATTTTTGTTTTTTATAAAATGGATTTGATAAAAACAGTATCGTTCAGGAACCACTATCAAAATACATATATTGGTAGCCTCAACATTTTTTGGAACAATACCGAGCCCTAATACACACAGTCCATCTCATCTCATCTAATCTCATCTCATCATTAGTGTGATCTACTCACCTGCCATCGCAAAGCCACCCAGTGCACTGGCTTCAGCCTGGGGCTCACACACCCACTTCTCGCAGCACTCTCCGGGCACCTGGACCCTGCGTGGCATGGGGCAGTCTGGCCCAGGCAGCATGACGTCCAGGTTGCAGCGTGGCACACAGGCTATCTGCCCGTCGCGACACATACACTGGTACTTACAGCTGGGGAAGAAGGTCTGGCCGTTCTGGTAGACAGAACCGCCCAAAACGCACACATCACCCTGGTGAACTGGAGGAAGGAGAAAAAACAGTGAGAGATGGAAAAATGGTTACATTATGGTTTCGAAGTAGTGATTACTAACTATTGGTCAGGACCTGGTGCTAGCTCTAACAACTCACAACTCACCGGCACAGATGCCAGTCCTCTTGTGGACGTCGGCCGAGTAGTCACACTGCAGCCCTTTCTGTGTGTCGCAGGGGTTCATGTCAGAGCAGAGCTGTCCTTTCTGACCGGCGCACACCAGGCAGCAGACACAGTCGTCCAGGATCAGAGGGACCCCGGGAGGACACATGGGGGGCTCTTTGGGGCACTGGCATCTCCGAGGACACATCTGGGACCAGACTAGTGTAAAAACCTGAGCGGAACACAAAATTGTGTGTTGAATAATCTCACTTTCTCTAAAGTAATCAAGAGAAGTCATTCTTCTGGCATTCATGGAAAAACACATCTTAAGCAAAAATAAAGAATTCCTCATCTAAGAAAAAAAGCAGATAAAGATGAAATAGGTTTGTATACTTTTCTTAAATCATATAAAAAGATCCACAATCACATAAGTCCATAAACTTTTGTAACAGTAACTTGCTTAGTGATGTTTATTGTGGGTAAAATTCGGTAAAACAAGATTTTCCAATCAATCCATTTAATCTAGTTAAAACATACTTTAATACTTTGCGATTTCTCACAGAATCATACAGGGATACTTAGTAGCTGTTGTAATGCCTACCTGTGCTGTAACGAAGAAAATAAATAATGATTTATCTAACAGATTGGCCATCTTCCCGTTAAGCAGAGCAGAATCAAAAATATCTGCAGTCTAAAAAATAGTCTTCAGTTCAGATAACTGGAGCTGGTTGGAGTCCTTTGGTTCAGGGTTTAAGCTTCCCTCCTCTCTGGCTGTGCTGTAGCAGAAGGTTGTAATCTCTTTGTCGTTCTGGCTCAGGACTCGGGAGAGGTGGACCTTATATATAGTAGAGCTGTCCTGCTGGCACCATGACGACAAACAGGAAGGAATGCTGAAGAGATCGCCCAGAGTGTTGGATGAGAACGAAAGTCACATTTTATTGTGAGATCCTGTCAAAGAGGGTGCCATAAACATGAGAAAGTATTTAGCCTGTCCAAGTTAATGTTCTTAAAAAAAAATTTTTTTTTTTTTTTTTTTAATGTTTTTCCAAAAAAGAAAAAAATGGTATCAATATACCACATGATTATATAATTAATCATAAATGATATGCTTGGTCAACAATTAACTCATTTTCTTCAGCTATTTTTTTCAGTGGAAGTATATTTATTGTGCAGTCCAACATGTTATATTATTACTTGGGGTCTGCTGGTTTCTTTACTTTTACCCTTTGACCTCTCTCCCTGAACCCTACCTGGGAGGTCACAGTGGAAAACCGACCAAGTCCCTGCAGAATTGTTGCTACTTCCTTAAATAGCGACACAGTGGAAACTTTGGTTCATCAGCAGCAGTTTGGAACATCCGGGGGATGAAACGATTGTCAACACATCTGGTCAGAGGTGTGCTTTGGTTTCTATAGAGCACAAGTTTATGGGTGGATTAGGAAGTGAAGCTGACTGGACCGCTGAGTGAAAAATCCGTGAAAAGATCAGTCAGTCAGTTTGTCACTTCATACACGCGTTGCTTTCATGACTTTCCTAAAACCAAAATACAAGAAAAGTTGAGAGTTATCAGCCAAGATGAGGCAGACTTTTTAAAATTTGTCCAGTCGTCCCCATTTTCCAGGCGTTCATGTCATACTGATGTTTTTACTTACACAAATCATTATAATGACAGAGCGCGCTCAATTGGTTCAATGCAAAGTGGCTTCTTTTGTTACTATGTTAAAATTTTGTGGTGGTTCATTTTGCAGTAAAATAGTTTTTAAAACTCTGGTCAATTAGGAAGCAAATACCTGCAGGTCGGTGTAATCATGAAAGTACAGTACATCTGACAAATGTGTACGAAACGGTTGGTTTGATGGTGTCTGACTGGTGGACATTCATGGAAAGCAGCATTTCTATTATAATTTAGAGTTGTGCTTTTGTTATTAATCAGCAGCTAAATATATTTTCAGTTATTAAATTCAGTCTGCTTTGGATCGTAGAAATGAAACTAGATATCTGATGTTTATAAATGACTTCCAGGCTGCCGGTACTGTCATGGAGGCTGGTCTACACTGTGAGTTGGCCTACAGGACTCTGTGCTGGTAACCTGTGGCTGACGGCAATATCATCTAATTTGAGCTGATCCAGCAGATTGACATTGGATAGATGAATTGGTCGTTAGAGAAGCCAGAAAAGTCGGTTCCTTACGGTATAGTTGTGTGTAAAAACCTCTCTTGAGAATTCTTTAAAATCCATTGCCTACTTTTTCTTTCTACTGTATTAGTTAAACCACATGCTTTGGGTCGAACACTAAGTCCTAACTAGCTACTAATGATTCAGTGATTGACTATAGTTAGATAATGAGTCCGTTTTTGTTTTGTCGTGTTTCTTGAGGTAAAGTTTTCAAGAGGTTATGCAGGCTTCAGCCTAAATGAGGTGTCTGTGCATCTGTGTTTGGACTCTTGAGGTGGATTACAGCAGATGAGGGTGAAGCTGGGTTGGACTTGGTGCCCACGCATTTCTTAAAAGAAGCCCAATAAGCCAATAAAAACACCTGCGGGTTTAGTCAAGATGTGTATGGATGGCTTCTAAGAAAAGATATTGGTACTCATGTTAGAAATCCACTAAAACCTATTGAAAGAAGCTGTGTGAAAATGTAAATATTTAAAAGTTTGGCTTAAGCAGCCATTTTTTTTAGTGAATCTCATTTTTGAGTTCAGTTTTTATACTGGACATGTACCACTTTGGTTACTCTCACCGCTCCTAATGATATTTATTACAGTATGTCTATTGCCATAGCAATATCTTGCTTTTGGCAGAGTCAAATATCTAAAACGTGTGAAAGAGAAACTGTTGTTAACTACCACATCACACCAAGCCTGATTTATAACCTTTACGTTCAGATTCCAACTCAAATTCCTGTTATTGATGAAAGCTCTCGCATTGCAAATACTTCTCGGTCTGGACTTGCTGCCCATTCTCAGCGTGCTTTGTCTCCCGTTTAGTAGGAGAGAGGAAGTTAGGTCCAGAACAGCTCTCTAAATAAGTTGTGATTCCAGCGAGTGGTGCATAGCTCCGCTAGAATCTTGATTCAGTGCTGTTCAAACAGTTTTGCCAGTGGAAGTTGAAGAATGTTGAACTTCACAAGATGCCTTTGTTTGCTTGGTCTGTGTGGACTTCTGCTGCTTTACGTCTTCTGCTTTGGCATTTTACAAGAACATTTATCTTTTTTTTTTTTTTTTTTGCTGCTGAAGAATGTGACGAGAAGCGATCATACCAAATATTACAGGATCACATAGAAGTAGGGTTTTATTGTACCTGATAAAGGGATACAAATTCTTTGACAGTTTCATTCGTTCCTTCTCATGTGTATTTGATCCCTCAAAACAGCTCTACTTCCTGCTTTTGTTCTCTCTCAAGCATCTGGTCACTCTTGGCTCTTTTTATTTTTTTTTGGCTCTTGTCATTTTGCCCCCCTTTTTTGCCTCCATATTTGTCCCAGAAAACCTTTTTTGACTGGTAAAAATGTTAGTGAGAAGCCTGTCATAAAAAAAACATCCCGGACAACGTCATAAGCCTATTTGCAGTGTGACAGCTTAGCACAGTGTGGCCTACTGCGATATCTCCCAGGAATGAGGTGGGAAGTCTGCATACGCACATTCATGGTATCTGCGAAATTTTTCCACTGTCCAGAGATGAGAGAAGAACATATGGAAGAGGACAGATGGAGATGGAGGGAGGGGGGAAAAAGAAGGGAGAGTGGGAGAGAGGGAGGGAGAGGGAGTGTGTGTGTGTGTGTGTGTGTGTGTGTGTATATATATATATGTATATGTGTATATGTGTATATGTGTGTATATATGTATGTGTGTGTGTGTGTGTATATATGTATGTATGTGTGTGTATGTATGTGTGTGTGTGTGTATATATGTATGTATGTGTGTGTGTATATGTTTATGTATGTATGTGCATATGTATCTGTGTATATGTATGTGTATACAGTATGTGTATATGTATATGTGTGTGTGTATGTGTATATGTGTATGTGTATGTGTGTGTGTGTGTGTGTGTATGTATGGTTCTCTGGTTCTCTGGTTCTGTTTTGTCCAGAGGGGGTCTGTGGCAGCAACAGCAGTCGTTGAGGTTTTACACCTAGTGTTACTGTCACTTGCCTTTTGTTTCCGCCCTAAATGCACTTCGTGCTCCAGTGGTAGGAAGAAACATTTTGGTACAACTTTAAAAGTGTGGTTTGACACAGACAGATCACACACTGAAAGCGTTTTACTATCAGTCGGTGTGTCGGCCCGCTCGCTGTCGGTGTTAGACTCTGCTGTAGAGCTTCAAGCCTTTTGCCAAGTGGTCAGGCCACACAGTCGATGCCTCCTCTGAGAGAGTTTACAAGGAGAGTCCAACAACATTTCGCAACAAATCGTTAAATTTGTGGCTGACCGTCTGTATGGCGCTCCTTATGACATATTGTTCTGTTCACAGTGAGGAATTTGTGTTTTATTATATTCTGTTGACGTGGAAATCCTTTTATATTTATTTCAAATCAGTTTTCCTCTTTTTTGGAATCCCAAATAAAGTTTGGGACCTTTTACTTGTTGAAAAAGTTTGTTGTCTTGACCAGATTTTTTGGTAATATTTAGTTCATAAGATGTTATTCCACTTCAGTATGTAGTTTATTCACAGTTTTATTACAAAGGTCTTTTCTATTTTCTATTACTTTCCATGAAGTCCTTTCTCAAAAGTGACTTTGCTGTTTTTAGCAATGTAACAACGTTCACCACCTGAAAACCATCGGTGACGAGTCATATGGATCCAAACTATTGGACGGATTACTGAAGTACTTTGACTGGATTCTCTGTTGGGGAAGGACGTCATCACAGGCGCAGACTGTTGTATGTATTAACAGTTTCTGAGCATTATACACACAACATAGTCTGCTTATTCCTGTATATTTTTTTCAGTTTCATCCATGCAGAGTTCAGTTTGGGTAAACGGTTGGTTTTGTTTTTATGTATACCATAGACTATTTAGTGTGAAGTAAATGAAAGAGTTTAAACACCAGCGACTGTGGTGTTTGATCAGCGATCTTCCAGAGGGAGGAAGATGGCGTGGATAATTCCATATGATTAAAATGGCAAAGCTTCCAAATATTGCTGTTCTCAGATCGTTGAATATTGGTTGCTCGTCTTGAGGCATGTAACTCGACAGCACGCTAGCAGCGGCTTTAACTGAAAGTCATTTTTTTTTATCGTTGTTGATCTGTTTGTGTTGCTTGACATGAAACGGAAATGTCTGCTTCATTGGCTATACAACCAGGGAGTTACCTGCACTGCTGATGTTGCTTCAGGGGATTTTCCGGAGACAGTTTGGATTTTTACCGGGAGTTCATCTTGTGCTCCGGCTGGGTTCAAGAAGAGTTGAAACCTCCTGAAGCAAGTGGCTGGTTGTTGGCCAATTAAATAGGATAATTTGCTCGGGGCTCACATACTGTAGATGGAGGGAAGAGGTGTTACTTGATAAATGGCACTCTCACGCGTTCCAACAGGTCTTTACTCTCTCCGAGTCTCTCTTTTCTTGCCATCTTCCACACACAAATGCCAGTTTACAATATGTTCTCAACTGATTTAGGTATGAAGTCTAGCGCTTGTCAAAATGTCAATTTGCTGGCCAAGTGGCGATCAGGCAGTGGGTTTAACAACCTGGGAGGCCACCGCAAATCTCTCACTCAGAGTTTATTTGCTGTACGCCATTGTACATGAGCTGAATCACTGGGACAGAGGCATCTGTCTCTTGTGGTGGGTGGTACTGGATGGACACAATATGGAGCATCCACTAATAAAACACGATATGGAAAAACCTCAGGATGCATTTCAAAAGACTTTATGTTCAGACAGAGAGACCTGAAGGTTTCCTGTGTGGAAGAGGAGGAATTATTTTTAGAAACTTGAGACTCTGTCAGAGCTGTGTTAGTTCAACAGTAAAGTTTACAGTGGAATAATTGAAACTGATCATAAACCAAAGGACAGAAATAATAATAAAAAAATTCTATGTCCAAATACCTGCATACCTCAACTCTGGCTGTGTTAACATGTATTGGGGTCGACTGGCCCCGCACAAAATCAATCTCAATTATATCTGCTTGGAGTTTATTCAGTTCACTTGTGAGCTTCCAAAGTAATTAAGAAAGACTTTTTCATTATTAAAACCTACTATTCGATAACAGTAGTCAGAGACGAGCAGCAGTCATGTTTATCGTCACTCCAAGTCTCTGCATTTCTAACAGGACACCGTGTTGAATGTTCAGTTTGTCACGGTTTGCAACGAAGGGTGATGCATCTGTTCCATGGGGATGTTTGTTTGAACTTCTTGGTTGAAGAACTGAGCACATGGCCGCCACTTGAGGGAGATCTTGTATGAAAACAGACAAAAGAATTCAAATTTATTACCACATTTTCAGAGAGATTATTTTTAGCAGTGCACAGAGAGCTCCAAAAACAGAACAAACCCAGGGAGGTCTGACTGGAAAAGATGAAATACAGCCTGGACTCAGAATTTGGAGAATAATATTTATACTGTCTTTAGATGAAGGCTTATTACTGAATTTCATTTAACATATTTTTTCTTGATTCACACAAGGTATTAATAATATTTTTCCTATCAAGGTCGCATTAAAAGGGTTGTTACTGATTGCTTATTTCAAATAAATTCTTAAGAGCTCATTTAAAACACTGAAGCACAGTTGCACAAACATTTTCTTTAAAGATGCTACAAAGCAAATTCCAAGATTTGCTTCTCAGTGTGAAATGAGTTGCTGAAAACATGTGCAAAGTTTGAAAACGTTGTCGCGCTGAAATGTGGAGTTAGATCGTTAAACAATTTCTCATCCGTCTTCAGCTCAGGTTTTTTTAAGCAGGGCTAAAACCTAGCTTCAGTACGTCACCGAGTTAGCCCACAGACGGTTTATATAACCTTCTGCATGGCTCCTCCTCTCACGGTGAAACGCTATAAAAGCCTGGAGCTCATTAGCATAAGAGGTCATCCCACTCCACTTCAGTTCTACTCCTGCCGTAGTCAGATTGTTATTGTACATCAGCTAGCTGCTACAGGACGTCTCCCTCCACCCGCAAGGGAATCTTTCCTGGATGCAAGAACCTCCAAAGCGGCGCTGCATCGCTATTTCAATTTCTTACTGATGAAGAAAGGGAAAAGAGGTGGACTGATTTCATGAAGAGCCTCACTAAAGGAGACCGTAGGATTAACACCAACAGCCGCCTCTGCAGTGACCATTTCACAGCGGATTGTTTCACCAACTTCCACCGGAGACGGACGGCGTTCACAGAGGTGTCGGGGTGATGGTGAACATGGACCAGAGGAGATCTTGTCCTCCCGATTAATGAGGGTTGTTGTTTTTGTACTCCGGTGTAACGTTATAATCACCGACCTTCTCAGTTACATGTACCGGTACCGGTCCGGATAAACGAGCCCGACTACATGTGGAGGAGGAGGTGGAGGAGGAGGAGGGACATCAGTGGAAGAGAAAGACTTTCGGCTCGACCTGAGCAGGTTCAAAGTTTGAATTGACGTGATATAATACATTAATGTGATGTAATGAATTGATGTAATGCAGCGTTGTGCATGTTGCAGTCGTTACAGAACTAAATCAACTCCTCCGCTCTTATTATCTCCACTATTGTAATGCAGGTGCGTTAGAAGTAGTTGGAGACTCACTGTCTGCTGTCTCTGGTGTCCAGTTCTACTCCTGTGTTACAGCTCAGGGGGACAAGCTGGATTTATATGCATCTGTATGTTTCACTCATTGGACAAATACATTCTAATTCTATTGTGTTTTCATAAAGCAGGCTGCTCCGTCCTCCAGAGAGACAGAGTACCAGTGGGACATCATGCATAAAGTCACAGAGAGGTTGGATGTCAGACTTAGTGGGGAAAAGAACTGCAGCCACAGGACTGTCATATTGAACACCTTCCAGCGAGTGGGCGGAGCTTCAGCGCCTCCAGGACACGCCCCCCAGTCTCAGAGCAGAGAAGACTGATGATTTTCTCACGATTTCAAACCCTAATTTAACAAACTTGTCTGTGTTGTTTTTTTCATTCAAATTTGGACAGGTAGTTAACAACCCATACTTCTGTGGTGTGATGAACTTAAAACTAATTTTCATTCCTACTTTACAGCATCTTTTAAAGCAATCATCACCCAGATGTCTGTGTCACTGCTGCTCCCTGGTGTGTGTGAGGGAGTAGATTTACTTCTTTACTGCAGCCCCAGCCCCTTTTACACAGTTGACATGTTGTGTCAGCATTGTGACGTACTTGCACTCGATGATTGTTGCGGAAATAGTCATTTAAACCGCTACAAAGGAATCATTGGCACCCTAATTGCTTGGGGCATTATCTTTCAGCCCTCGCCTTTTCTTCTTTTATTGCCTCTTTCTTGTAGCAGAACGTATTTTGGCTTCTTTATAAAAAAAAATGTATCAGCTATCAGTGTGATAAAAGCGACACGGTTCATTTTTCATTCAATTCATTGTTTGCTGCCACACAATATTTGGAACATGAACGATGAATTATCCAAATAAATCAGTCAGTCAGCATCCAACAATCTGATCCTATGTAATCCACAGGAGGAAAATATTTTATATTTTTTACGTGTATCTCTCTCTCTCTCTCTCTCTCTCTCTCTCTCTCATTATATATATATATTCTATATATTCTATATATATATCAACCGGTGACCAGGCAGCTCCATACATTGTGAATTATGTTTACAATTCAGCTTATAGGTCCCATGAACCGCATTTAGCACTGGCATTTTGGGAATGCCAGTGCTTCACCTAGGAGAGGGACAGAAACGCAAACTTAAAGAAGGACAGAGGGAGACGTTTAAGGCTTACAATTTACAGCACCTTTCTTATTTGTTGTTTACTTAGTGAGAATGCCTTGAAGGCCGAGAAGAAAAGAAGCAAAAGAGAGGAAAGACATGAAATGAGTATAGGGGTCAGTCATCTGTCCCTGTGAGGAGCCCGGTGCCATTTATACGTTTAACTACTCATTGTTCTCAGCTAAACATAGACAAACACATATGGCCTCAAAGCAGCATGCTATTCTTCCAGAAAATCTTTAGGCCGTTTACTTGAAGAAAGGGCTGATCATCAGACAAAATGTGACGAAATGCATGTTTTCTCTTTGAGGATGAGTAAAAATATATTCATTGACACAAATCAGCTTTAGAAAAATTGAACATGTTATTGATGAGCTATCGGTTGCCCCGTATCTACTGGTCAACAACGGATAGGCAAATAACTATGCTTTTGATGGTTTTTCATAATCACCCTTTGCTGTTCTGCAGTTGTCCTGTCACAATTATTACATAATCTCTTGATTGGGATTATCTAAAATGATTGCAATCATTCTGCATAATTGATAGAATCGTTTCCAGTCGTCTGTATAAAAACAGCTGGATGAAACTAACAGAAATATTTCCATCACTGTTTCCTCGTTTTTCCTCCTTTTGAGATTTGACTCCAGCTCAATTCCCCCTCCCACTCCCTTCTTCCGCTTTGATTAAACGGCACGAGTGGAGAATTAGCAGCACCAACTGTTTATCTCAAGTGTCTCGACTTCGCAAAGCCAAACACTACAGCCAATAAGTGGCTCTTCTTCTTTACAAGGGTGCATGTGTATTATTATACTTTGATTAGGCTTGTACTGTAATAGTGGCATAAATGCACAATTATATCAACAAAGTCAATTATTTGTATGACAATTAATCGTCAGCTAAAATGTCATTGTTGTGACAGCCCTGTGAGTAAATAATACCTTTAATGACTACAATGACAGAAATGTTTTGTTGAAGAAGTGCTGTGAAATGTTCCTGTCAGTTGTGTAGTACCCTCTTCTGGAAAGAAAGTGAACCTCCTTTTTAAAAGTGAACAGAGACATAATTTAATTACAGGTATGAACACAAGAAGTTAATACTGCTCAACTTCTTATTCATTCCAGAGTAACACAGTTGAATTGTCTTTGATTTGTTTTTAAAATACGCAGCAGGTTGAGCAGAAAGTGCAAAGAGCATTTATTTTTATATATATTATTTTTTTTAAAAACCAGTGTGGAGAAATAGTAACTATTTCCTTTAAGATTATTATTATTATTATTATTATTATTATTATTATTATTATGAATCAAACATTTATATGAAGAACTGCAACACTTTTGCTTGGCCACAAGTGGACAGCATTATACAATGTGACGCTCTGTGTGAAAGGGAGGTTCTCTGGTGCTCTCTCTCTCTCTCTCTCTCTCTCTCTCTCTCTCTCTCTCTCTCTCTCTCTCTCTCTCACTGACACCTCTCACACACACACACACACACATGCTCATTATTTTTGACAGGTGTACCCATAATATAATAAAAGGGCCTACAGCAAACACACCAACAATACAGTACATCAACAGGTGCTTCACATGGTTTCCACAGCAGGACCGTCCGTTCACATCGGGTGTTGATATTCATTGTCCCCTACAGCACGTAACATGTCTTGGACTTTAGTGTTCAGTGTAATGCTGTCACCAGTTTCACTTATAAAAATCAAACTTCCCAAGGTTGAGAGTAAAAGACATTTCACATTTATGAACACGCCATATATCACACAACTTTGTGCAGTAAAAGGATGAAGAGAGTCCCATCAATGGTTAAGATTCTTCATCGTTAGCTTTGTTGTGCGGTCTCTGCCTTTAGTCTGGTCTTCAGCTGAAGGAATGCAGGTTAATCAGTGGGAGATCAGATGATTGACTTGTGATTAATCCTCTGAGGCTTCTGGCTCTGCTCTTCATCATTGACAATGAAACACGACGTGCAAACCATGAGAAGTGGCACTTAAATGCAGTATCTATTATTTTACTTCAAATTGAATGTCCTGAAGCACAGAGCCATATGTAACTGTCAGGCTTATGGTGGACTTTATATATGAATGCACATAGATGTGCATCTAGTCCATTCCAAAAAGATGTAGGCAGCAGTCCTGTTTGTTTGATCAAATCTCCCCCTTAACCTTTTCTTGGTCTTGCATCGTATGTGTTCCTGGCTTCATCAGATCACGCACAAGAGCTGTAAAGCCGCAGGTCAAGCACTTGTTAATGTGACAGCAAGAGAACACCACTAAACAAACAGGGTCATTACTTCAGAATTAAGTTCTACCAAACAGGTTGCTAACCTGTTTAGGAGCTTGGAGCAATGCTGATCCAGGGCCGTGTTACTTTTAGGCCACAGCTGAGGAGGGGTCACATCTCCACTGGACTATGAAACTTTTTTTTTTTACATTAGAAATTGCTTAAACAGGAAAAAATAGATGGGTATCTTTGTACTACTCAATCATCATTTTTATTAATGAAAACATAATCAGTGGCAGATGTCTCTACGTTATAATCACAATTTATTTTTTTTAAAGAAGCTTTTCACAGCATGGCTAAAAGGTCTGTGCCCAGGCCCCTGCTTGTGACTTAATATATCTCCTTGGTAGGCCGACAACCGATAACTGGAAAGTAAAGTAAAATTTTCAGTCTGAACGCACTGTTATTTTTTTATTAATGGAGCTTAAATCAATTGTAAATACAAGATTGATAAAACAATAAAAACATGTTTTTCTAAAAGTCTTGAATCTTATTTTGACCTCTTCATTTTGAACAAAAGAAAAAGGAATAAAATATTACATTACATTATTAAAGTGCATCAACTTTGATGATGAGAATTTTATTTGTTAGCGATTCCCTCCTCTCTGTCTCACAGTAACCGTTAAACATCCGGCGAACGAGTCATGTGATACAGTGAACAGCAAAGCTTTCAGCTGAAATGGGAAACTGTTTGTTTTGGAGCAACTGTGTAGCAGCTGCTCAGCCCACACAAACACACACAATACCCATCTCTCAACTGTACAGCGCAGTCCATCCACGCAAACGCACACAGGTGAATCTAACTGTAAACAAATGATGTAAAGTCTCTTTTTAACATTTGAAGTGGTGCCTGTCTGTTTAATGAACACAGACTGAGATAGAGACGATATCAAAGCACATGCTGCAGCTTTGTGGAGACTCAGAAGGGCAATCAGGCTGTCTGAAGCAGAGTAAAGCTTTTAGGTCCACACCATTAGGCCCCTTTTAGTGACCGCAGGGCTTTCCATTTACTTGGCGGTGTTGGTTTTAATTCCCTGGTCCTACTTAACAAAGACTCAACCTGCTAGCTCATGAAAAGGGTCACAATGACCTGGCTACTGTGGACCTGATTTGAAAACTGATTTGGTTGATTTGAAATGTTTCAACTCACCTGTTTAGACCTGAGTTACCTATAGATCTCTAAATACTGGAATAAAGGATTGTTTTCTTATATGAAATGTTTGTCAGATGTTTCAATTACTCAACAAACCAAGACAGTCATATTGTATCATACTGTCGGCCCTCGTTCTTTGCACTTGGTCAAACATCATGGACAATGTTTACGGTAAAACTGACAAAAGAATTCAAAAGTCTGTGTCATCTGCAAATGGCTACAGCTCTTATGTTTTACTTATTTACAGCATTCTTCCAATTTTTCACAGCATTTCTGCGATGGAGGCCCCAAAATAGTCGACTTAAGATGAGAAAAGTCTTAGTTGAGCAAGTTTTCATCAGTCATTTAGCTGAATAAATGAAAATGAAACCCCTCCAACTGCACCATGTCAGAGACGCTATAGATCATTTATAGAAACATTTGTTACCGGCTTTGTCTTTCTTTAGGAAGGTCTTGTGGATAACGGATGATGTAATGTGTGTTAAGCGGGTCCTTGTTTTGGGAAGTAAGCATGTAATGTTAGCTGCATGTAACCACAGCTATTGTGACGCACGTGACAGCAGCGGTGACCAAGTTCCTACATCCATAAAGTGTCGAGACAGTACATTACATTACATTTCATTTAGCTGACGCTTTTATCCAAAGCAACTTGCAATAAGTGCATTTCAACCATGAGGGTACAAAACCCAGAACAACAAGAATCAAGAAAATACAATTTCTTCAAGAAAGCCAAACTACAAAGTTCTATAAGTAAGTGCCATTTTAAGTGCTACTAAAGTTCAACTGTTCAAGGAAAAGTCAGAAGAGGTTTGTTTTTAGTTTGCGGCGGAAGATGTACAGAGTTTCTGCTGTCCTGATGTCGGTGGGGAGCTCATTCCACCATTTAGGAGCCAGGACAGCAAACAGTCGTGATTTTGCAGTGTTTAGCTCACAGTGAGGGAGCAACAAGCCGATTGGTAGAAGCAGAGTGGAGGGAGCGGGCTGGGATGTAGGGTTTGACCATGTCCTGGATGTACACTGGACCTGATCTGTTCGCAGCACGGTATGCAAGTACCAATGTTTTGAAACGGATGCGGGCAGCTACTGGTAACCAGTGAAGGGAGCGGAGGAGCGGAGTAGTGTGAGTGAATTTAGGAGGTTAAAGACCAGTCGAGCTGCTGCATTCTGGATGAGCTGCAGAGGTCGGATGGCGCTAACAGGTAGACCTGCCAGGAGGGAGTTACAGTAGTCCAGACATGAGATGACCAGAGCCTGGACCAGAACCTGGACCAGAACCTGGACCAGAACCTGCTCCGCCTTCTGAGTGAGAAGAGAACGTATTCTCCTGATGTTGTGTAGCATGTAGGAACGTGTCGTTGCAGTGATGTTGGCAGAAAGAGAGAGTTGACTGTCGAGTGTCACACCGAGGTTCCTAGCAGTCAGGGTCGGGGATAACAGAGTTGTCCAAGGTAGTAGTCAGGTTGAGGGTGGGAGAGTCTTTCCCTGGAAGGAAGAGCAGTTCGGTCTTGTCAAGGTTGATTTTCAGGTGGTGTGAGGACATCCACTGAGAGATGTCAGTCAGACAGGCAGAGATTCGTGCGGCTACCTGCGTTTAAGATCGGGGAAAAGAGAGGATCAATTGGGTGTCATCAGCATAGCTGTGGTAGGAAAAGCCATGAGAGTTAATGACAGAACCGGGAGAGTTGGTGTACAGAGAGAAGAGGAGGGGACCCAGGACGGAGCCTTGAGGGACACCAGTAGTGAGAGGACAATGTTCAGACACCGATCCTCTCCAAGTTATCCGGTAGGTGCGGTCGTTGAGGTAGGATGAGAACAGGGAGAGAGCAGAGCCTGAGACACCGAGGTCCTGAAGGGAGGACATAAGGATCTGGTGGTTCACTGTGTTAAATGCAGCAGAAAGGTCAAGAAGGATCAGGACAGAGGAGAGAGAGGCTGCTCTAGCAGTGTGAAGCTGCTCAGAGACAGCAAGGACGGCCATCTCTGTTAGGATCTGCAGAGCTGGAAAGGTGTGTAACAGGTTTTGTGTTCTAGGTTTTCTGAATTGCATGCACCTCCACTCAAACAGTCAGATGCACACAAATCGAAGGGTGCCGGTCCTTTTATGTCCTGGCTGATAGTCTTTTGGTCGCTTTAACAGGCACTATTTGGCCAAGATCCAACAAACCATGTTGAGATAGATTAACAAAATGTTTAGTCTCCTAGTAATGATTCCGAATGTCTTGGAACAACCATCTTTTATCGTTAGCATTGTCGTTACCAGGCGATTCACTTTGTGCATGCGCTTGTGAAATTTATATTTTAAAGGCTCAGTACAGTTTTGTGTTTCTCCGCATGTAGCTTAGTGTTCAATGTTACTTATTATTCATTCTTCCACAAACCATTTTCTGTCTTCACTAAATTTAAATAATTAGATGTAAAAATGTTATGAAACAAAGATCGGCTTGAACAACTGTTCGTCATCATTTAACGTTTTAAATGACAATTTCTCGCAGTATGCAATAAAAAATGAAGAGCTGCAATGATATTTTTATCATTTGAATAAAATGTTTCATTGTTTACACCATTTAAATTTGTATATAATTGGAAAAAAGTCATTTAATGTATTCATTTTAAGAAACAAAATACAAAAGCCATCATTTGCCATTGTTTATTTTTTCATCCACCCATTATATCAAAAGTACACCGAAGAACATCCTGTATTAAGCCATTTTTTTCAGCAGAGAAGCATGCAATGTTCCTGTAGCCAACATACTCCGAAAAAAAAACACTGTATTGCAATGAAAAACCCCGTTTTTTTTGTTTTTTTTAATACCTCCCCATTCACTGACCAGCACACTGACTAGCAGACCCAACATATTATGGCACAGAGATCTCTTTCTTCTGTGTTGGTTTCTAAAACATGCACACAAACTGATTTCAGGTCAGAGAAGATGCAAAGTCATTTGATTTCTTTAGTCACACCAAATTACATCTATCATTTTCAAGATTCAATAAGACATTATGAATTTCACCTCAATAAACCCGGTAACCAGACACATGCAACACATACAGCGTCAGTGTTTCACAATACAGCTCTCTGACTAAGCTTGAGGCCGGACTCCCAGACACAGAGCCAGCTCGTTTCTCTGGATCTTTCCATCCTTGTTGACGTCACAGTGACGCAGCAGAACGGCTCGCAGCTTGTCCAGTTCAGGACCCGTCATATTGGGCTGTAGACAAGAGAAAAGGGAGGCGAGGAAGAGAAGAAAGGCATTTAGTTAGTTAGCATGTTAGCAACACGCAAACAGAACAAATGCTTTCTAACACTTAACTAAGCTGTTTCTGTATGTTAAGCTCTACTTTCTGCCATATGTAATGAGAGCGCCTAATCAGTGTTGAATATGAACAGATTCCAGCATTTGTGCAGGTTCACAACCGTCAAACTCTCCGTGTTCAGTAACATGAACTCAGACTCATCTTTGTCCTTGAACACATGCTGGTCCACTAATGCAGCTATTAATAAGCTGAGTGTGGACTAGTACAAACACTGATATGGTGTCAAATGGATTTTGTTGTTTGTGTATATGATGTGAACAGAGTGGCACAGTCTGAATCTTTTGATTTACCAGTACAGTCCTTGAAATTTCTTGCCATAAACCCACATTTTTTTCAACAGCTTAGTATGACAAATACATGTTTATCTACTAAAACATGCAAACTCAGTCAGTATTTAATTCTATAACGAGCAAGAAATTATGCCTGAATAATAAAATATCTCATTTTGATGGAGATATTTTAGGGCAAAGATATTGTGCCAACTCATAATACTAACAACTTTTGATCAATCCTCAAACATTTTGGTTTGTTACTTAGACCTTCTTGTTTAAAAGGATTAGCAGAACTGGTATTAAAATGATCCCACCTAATAGCAATATTTTGTATATTGCTATATTTTAGTAAACAGCATTCTGGTCTGACTCATTAATTAGAAAAGACTCTTACCCTGACGAGCCCCATCATGTCTTTGACAAAGCCGTCCACCTCAGGACCCTCCAGAGCTCCTGTCTTACTCTGAACAAGAGAAAACAAAAGAACAAAAAGGAGAAGCCAAATGACAGGAAAATAAATAAATTAGAAATGACCTGCATTCAGGAAGTTAGTTTAAAAAAAAAATAATTCTTTCCTCGATGTAATCTTTAGGGACTTACAGCAGGGGAGGACTAAAACACAGCCATAGCATGCATCATCATCATCATCATCATCATTATTTTATTAGGAACATTTAAATATGAACAAGTTCTGAATGTGCTGTTGATGCTCACTATCCTCCTCCCACATTTAAAATTCAGAGGAAAAGGAAGAAAGGTTTAGAGAGGAAATACATTAATTGTGGGTCGTGGTGAAACAGCTACTAAAATCATGCTGCTCTCTGACGTTTAACTGGCAGTAAATTCAACATGGTATTAACTTAAAATGGCATTTACAAAATTTGGAAAAAGAAACAAAACACTTGCTGTGGTGTTAATGAAATTTCTTACTCATCAGTATACTTGTCTTGTACACCTACTTTATGCTGCAGCATAAATATAAGGTCAAGATATATGTTATATTATAATATATATATATATGTTATATATAAGATATATTATATATAATATAAGGGTTGATAAACTGCAGCTGTGACCACAGAGCACTTCTCAAAGCTTATCGAAACATTGACACGAGTACAGACACAATAAACCCCGTTTCAGACTGACCGTCATAGCATTTTGCATTATAGACAAGATCATAACCATGATTGCACAGAATAGAAGACACTTATCAAGTGTCCTGTTGAGCTGTGGGATTATTCAGAACCAGAGTTAACTCATCATCCCAGAGAGTGACTTGACTTTATAATGCCCGTTTCATTTCATTACAGAGGTAACAGGAACCAATTGCAGTCACTATATTGAATCCTCTTATGCACACCAATATACAAATTTGAGAGTGTTATTAATTGGCAGTGGAGCACATTAGTGGTGGTGGTGATGATGTCTACTTTAGCTTTAATGCTGTCATCACCGGTACAGTGTCATAAATTACTCACTGTGTGGCCTTTTAGGAAATTTAACAGAATTAATTGATAAGTGTCTATTTAAACCATGTTCTATGCCACAATCTGATGAAGACAAGGAAAGTGTAAAGTAACACTTGTAATACAACTGCCTGTTGTTGGTGCTTTGCCTGTGATGGTTTCAAAGCCCAGCTAAGTTTAATCAAAATTTTTTGTCTAAATCACCTGCCCTGCGGTGTGCTCTGGGTGGGAAAAAAAAATATACATGCTTTAGCCCCAAGTTTTTTATGAATTCATTGGAATGACATTTTAGTGTCCATCTGCAAAGATGCAGACTTTTTGCTCATCCATTTTTTGCATAAAGCAGTAACGTCAGAGGTTTATTAAAGGCAGAGCAGAGGGATAGCAGTGTGCTACCTACACACAGTACACGGTTTATCAGAGATGGAAAAAAAAAAGAATTACTTTTCCAAAAGTTTTTCTTTCATCAAAGTATTAAAAAAAAAAAAAAAAAAAAAAAAAAAAATCACATTGTGATTGTGTGCGTGGATGAATAAATGTGATTTTAGTTGATCTTTTAAGGAGGAAGTTGAAGATGATTGTTATCCTTCAACATATAAATTCCTACAGACTAGATGAGGATCCAACGTGAAATGCTTTAACTGGAAATGCCATGATTATATATCAGGGGTTGTTCCTTAAGCAGCAATGCCTTCAGACCACATTATCTCACATTTTTCTGCAGAAAATACTAGCAATTAGCTGAGACGTGATAAAAATGACAATCAATCTTCTGTTACTGTACTTACAACATCATAGTGGTTAAAGATCTTCTCAAAGTCTCTCTTTCTCTCATTTTTACTGGAGGCCTTGGAAAAAAAAATAGAGGACCAAGAAGGTGGGAGGAGAAAAAAATGAATAAAAATAACACGAGAACTTGATTTCTGATGATAATCAGTTATAAAAGAACAAAAAACACACTTACATCCATTTGGAACTTGAGCAGGAAATTCTCTTCTAAAGCCAAGATCCTTAGAATTGAATGCATATTTTAGTTTCAGTTTAGAAATATTTGAGTTAATAAACAGGGAAATTATCACTTTTGTCAAGTGAAGAATCTTATCTTTTCTATAAGAAATATTGTAGTGCACTTATGTTCCATTAATTTTATTCTGAGATATATTGTAATACGTCAACCACAGTGATGCTTCTTGAGCTTTTATAAATAAATAAAATACCTGGCCAAATCGTTCAGATCCAAATGGCCATCCTTGTTTTTGTCAAAGATTTTCATCTGCAAGAGAAAATAGGATGTAGTGTAAAATATGGAGTTTGCCCACAGCAGTAGCAGTCTGAACTTTTTGATCCACCCCTGTATGCATAGCAAACTGTCAGCAAGGACTAATCTCAAGCCAGATTTTCTTGACACCTGACAAAACACGTGCGGTAAAGCCTGCCGCCACCTGTTTTAGAGCAGTACTAGCTGTATACATGATCATATGCACATCAAGCAAGTTTTATATTGATGTGCGTGTTGTATTTCTACCATTGCATCAGTGTACTCCTCCAGCTTGTCAGATGACACTTCTTTGTTGTGCTGCTGGAACAAGTCTTTCAGGAAAGCCTTTAGATGCAAATGTTTGTCAGATAATTAGAAAGCAAAACAGTCAAAAACACTGAGTGATAAAGTACATGCTACACACAGTTTACAAGTTCTCCAAAAATAATAAATACTTATTTTTTGCACATCAACCGAGTAAAAGGTGATTTCAAAATAAGACGTGGCAGTAAATCCAATGCAGTCATTTGTATTTTGAAAATATTTCTAGTATTGGCTTTTCATGTCTAAAAATAATCATAGAAGTCGAACCACGAATCGAGCAAGATTCTCTATTCTGAACGAAAAGATGGTGTCCAAAGCTGAAAGAGAAAAAGATCCTCGTGTATGACGCATCAGGACATATCGAGGTCAGTCATTCTCTGCCAATGCCACCGCTGAAGGTGGAGGAGAGATGTGAAACTGTTTTTTATTGTGGAAGAAGGTCTGCATTTTGTTTGTGTTCACGACCTCACCGTCAGCTCCTGAGCCGATATGTAACCGCTGCAGTCCAAATCGTACTTCCTCCATATCTACAATGGGTTGAAGACGGTGAATCAGCAAATGGTTACATGCAATGTACACAAGTTATTGAAGGATTAGAGACCGTTTAAATACAGCTAACCGAGTATGGCACTGTAAAATCATTATAAACACTGGTATCATTCTGTTTTTATGTGCAACTAACAATGAGAAATACTTTGCTGCAGTTTGCTAGAGGAACCCCACACTTGATTAAGATGGTGCAGAATTCATTTAGTAATGGGTTATCACCACTTTGAAAATCCAGTTCAAACAGCATTCAACAGCTCAGGCTTTCTGCTTGAGCTTCCTCAAAGACTTCCTCATATTATACATTCAACTGTCTGCTGTTGGCCTGTCGCTGGTCAATCTGGTTTTTAGACAGGAAAATCTTCACATGTTGCAACCTGCCATTATCATTTTCTTAAAATATAACTATTGATCCAGTTTGTACTTCACATTTAAAAGCCTTAAATGAATGAACTACCGACTCCATGCATACAGTCCAATGGTCCCGACATACAAGAGCCATCAGAGAATGCTGTGCAGTAAAATCATTATTGATCAGGATCTGCAACAATGGTTTGCCATTAAACCATTAAATGGAGATGGAGTCTGTGTAGTGTGTTTGATAAAGTGTGTGACCTTACCTTCATGAAGTCAACACTGTTGTCCAGAGGAGCTTCTCTGTGGAAAACTAACAGGAAGTTTTCATCCTCAGGCAGGATCATATTGGCCAACTGCAAAAGAGAACAGAGCCGAGAGGTTTAAGTCAGTGATCACCAACAAGTTTACAGCAGTTATACAAACTCCAGAGCAATTCAATCTGGTCTTTAAATCCTGATTAGATCCGGGGGAAGTTTTTATTCATACTATTTTCTACAGTAAAGTAGATCGCATTAAACTCTTTGCTGTGAGGTCTGTGGATTAGCCTGCGTAACTTGGATATTTTATTTGAGAAGAGATGGTGCAATTTCTCTTATGGTGGAAAGAAATATTTCAGCTGCAGATATCTCAAAAACAGAAACTATTTAGATCGTGAGACACCATGGATAGTTTTACTGCATGTCCTTCAGATGTACCAGCTCCTCCTGGCTCCCCTCCAATTCATGTTGCTCTTCTGTCGTCTGTCCTTCTTTAACAATATAAGCCTTCCATTAGGAGATTAAACTGGCTTCGATCAATCTTATTAAAATCCAAGATGATACTGCAGTCATTTGGGTCACAGAGCTCGAGTATGGATCACAGTCAGAACAAGCGCAAGGCACCAACAGGGATGTCAACTGTAGAAGATCAGCACATGCAAAAGTCTTGCCACTGTAGGTTATTTTTAGTCAATGGATCTCAGCCAAAGCATTGATAAAAGGTAGGGCTAATTTATCATCTAATTAACTTTGATTTGTTTTTCTTCTTTCAATAATGTTTTTTTTGTATAAAGGATTTAGAGAAACATTTCAAATTACAATTTCATAGTTTTATGCCCGCCCATCCTTTTGATACACCAATGTGGCTTGCTATGGTTGGTGGCTAGAACATTTCTTATTATCATTATTCCTTATAGGAGTTCATTGAATTGAAACTTTCCGGTTTCCAAGAGTCACATTGTATCCGGATAGCGGTTTCAAATCTCCAGACCCGTCAGTTATCAGATTACCAGTGAGGAAGAGCATTGGCCAAAATGTAGCGACCCCTGCATATCTGTTGAGTTTATTTATCATGCAGGATAGTGTGCAGTTGCTGGTAATAGATAAATCTTGGGATTCAACAATAAGAATACAAACAAAAAGCTCCAGTGCACTTTGTAGCACAGAAGCAGTACCTAAACTAGCATCTACACAGTAGCAGCGTTGCCATATTAAATGTAGGAAAACAAAAGCATACACCAGCAGAATTGCTTTGACTGACTTTCACATTAGTGTCCACAAGAGTGCCTGATCTAGGACTGCTGTGTGGTAAAGGCTTTAGGAGAAAAGGTTTCCCAGTTAGGATCATCATCATTAGATATGCCACAAGTGCAATAAATGCCTGGTATGTTGCACAGTTCTTTAACCTGCAGTAATAGTGCAACTGTGATTATACTGCTATATTTTATTGACTAGTGTAAGTGAACACTATCTAAACAGACCAGTCATGTCGCTCTGCAAAGTAGCAGTTGACAGCACTTTGTGCAGCTATAACACAAGATGTTGTGGTTTTCCGATTGGCTTACTGACTTCCCTCTAATGCCAGCTGTACAGCAGAGTGGCACAGGGCATGGGGAAATGGTGTTACAAATTACTTAAAAGTGAAAACAAAAAACTGGTCTGTAGAGACACATTCAGCAACGTTTGCAGTGGGGATGCACTGACCAAGTTCACTGGATTTGTAAAGAGTTTACAAGAATGTGATCCAAATGTAATTAAAGCGGAAAGCTAGCTTTACTCACGATCAGGAGGGTCCCAGTTAACAAAATCAGGCAGGCAAACAAAAATACAAGCACGCTAAAGACCTGCGAAAGAGTACGGTACTGGGAATAAAATGCAATATAACAATCTGGGAGGTGGTGAACTGGAAGGTTTTTATACTGCAGGAGGGATCAGGGAATTGAAAAGAAGTGGGGTGATGAGGTGAGGTGTGAGACATGACAGATGAGGTGGGTGTGGCCGACAGGACACTAGACAGACTGAGACACTGGGGACCTCTAGTGGATGGAGGGCATACAGGGAACGCCCAGAACCGTGATAGTATCCACATACGGGTTGACACTGTACATGAAATTGTAAATGAATTGGATATTAACCAAATGTGGCCAATTCACACAAAACATTAATATCATACCAAAACTTAGTGTTTCTGCTATCAGCTACATTCATTCAGTCCGTTTTTTTTTTTTGCTACAGCCATCTTCCTGTAACCTTAAAAATAATCCCAGTGAGATCCATGCCAACAGATTTTAATTCTGGAAAAATAACTTTTATTAAATTGGGAATTAGTATTGGAAGATGACTGAATTACTGATTTATGGTATTGGAAGAGAAAAAGTCAGACTGGCAGAACAAGAAGCTACAGAGAGCTATGAACACACTGGTCCTGCATCAGCCACTGTAAATCAGTGTCTTCAACAGACCATTTATGGAGGAAAGTTATTGATTTTTTTTTTTACAGCTTCATGACTAAAAGCCACAGCCTTTGGGATCTGTGGGTGAAGTGCATTAAGGGATTGGCCTAATGAATGGGTGAAATGTCTTTCTTTGATCCAGTGCTGCGTCATGAGCTGCATCAATTACCCTGAGTGGACACTGAGAGAGCAGTGCCATCAAAAAAGGTTTTTATTTTCTGGGGAACAGGTGCAGCCTGTTCAGTTGTCAGTCAAGTTTGATTTAAACAAATGAGACAACGTTCATTAATTACAAGCAATTTATTTTAAATGTTTGAAAGTCCTAGCTGAAAATCCAAAAAGACAATTGGGTCTTTTCCCATTTAGAACTGTTGTTCCATCCAGAATAGATTGGTATTAGCACTTTATAATTTTTTTAACAGAAAAATACTTTCTATG
This sequence comes from Brachyistius frenatus, assembly GCF_029030835.1. Lineage (NCBI taxonomy): Eukaryota > Metazoa > Chordata > Actinopteri > Embiotocidae > Brachyistius > Brachyistius frenatus. The sequence continues at coordinate 4,968,565 of NW_027210613.1, read as the reverse complement.
TACAGTAAATTGTTGACTGCAGATGTTCAATTTCGGTAAATGGTTTGAGTGCTGTTCTCCCCTGGCTATCTCTTCACTGCAAGAGGATGGCTCAGTATGACCCTCAGCACTCCCGGAAATGAGATTTTCTTGAATAAAATACAGCCTGTATCATTGTCATGGATACATGAGATAAATAAAAGATTAAGAGTAGATACGGCGGAAAAAAGATGGAGGGAGGTTGATAAAGTAAGGGGAGAGGGAACGGAAGAGTCTGACAGAGAGACAGAGAGAGAGAGAGAGAGAGAGAGAGAGAGAGAGAGAGAGAGAGAGAGAGAGAGAGAGAGACAAGAGGGGCAGTCAAAAATGTTGCCTCAAATTCTGTTGAGCTCCAATAGAGTGCAGGCATTTTTGCTAGCAGTGGCATGTGTGCATTTGCGATTTCATCATGGATCTGAAACTTGAGTGCACAAAAACATTTTGTATTCAACTTTTGGAGAACAAAAATAAGTCACAGGGAGCCAAATCCTGTAGGGTTGGTGGGGACCTATATTTGTGTTACTGAGGGTGTTTTGGCTGCACCTCTTATGTGTGTTTAATACATACAGCAGGCGTGTTGTCATGTTGGAGAACCTAAGTGCCACTGCACCACAGTTCCGGTTATTTGTACCGAATGTTTTCCCTCAGACGCTTCAGAATTTCACAGTTAAACTTGGTGTTGAGAGTCTTAAGTTCTGACCTGATGCACCATTTCCGGTCTTGGACAGAAGGTTCTGCCACTCTAGAAAACACAAATGTCACTCAAAACACCTTGCCTGGCTCATTGCTTCCTTGATGTAGGCTTCCTGCAGCACTTCAAGGGTCTCAGTTGCCAATTTGACCCAAAATGTGATGAACGCCCCCCTGTTCAAGTTTCAGGTCCATCGTGACATCGCAAATGTGTCTTTATCAGTGGTCACAAAAACTTGTATAACTCTGGTGCTGATATTGATCGAGCGGCAAAACTTTGTAAGCTTACTTCGGAAGATTACAGCTTCCATCTGCTTAGTGCACGTCATTAGTTCAACAGGAGCAGGATCCAAAGTTTTTGAAATCTGCTTGTAAATTAGAAGGACAAAAGATATAACAGGTGCTGCGTCCCATATTTTATCTATATCATTTGACAGACACAGAAATTGTTGTACCTCCTGAATCTGTAGTTTCCCATCAGCAATGACGTCATAGGCAGACATAAACCTCTGCTTCAATCTCTGGACTCTCTCTTCAGTGACTTTCTCCTGTAGAAAGACAATAAATTCCAACTGAACATTGTCCCAGTCCTCCATTACAAATGGACACAGATATGGTGATGGTGATGGGTTAATATGAAATGGGATGTACAGTAAAACATAATACAAAACAGAATAAAATAAAAACATTGTTTTACTCGGATTACTTTCATAAATCAGATATAATATATATTTGAAAATCTTACGAAACAATTATATGAAAAAACACTTTCATGGCTGAGTCAAGCTTACTCTTAAGAAACGTCACCATGGATACTCCTTTAATCTAAGATGTGTTTTTTTTCTTTCTTAAGGTCTGCTTTTTAAACAACAACCTAACTGTTCCCAGAAGCTTTTATAGTCCGCTCTGCTGTCATTAGCCAACCCATTATTTCTCATGCACAGAATAAAGAGTTTGATGCTTTACTCCTCGAACAGAGCATGCATCGCCTTATTTGAGTGGAGAGCAGTTAGTTTACTGGTGATTTAAAAAAATATTTATATGTAAAAAGCAGTTTATAACCAAAGATAAAAAAAAAAAAACACCCTGCAATGTTCGTTTTCTAAATGCTTATCTGATTTTCGTTTCCTTCCTGTGTAGAGTAGCTTCTTTCTTAACAGCTCAAGAGCTCAGATAAAGGCTTGAAGCAACTAGAGGAGAGAATACTATCAACTGTTAAAGTTATTTGTATCCATCACTCTCCTGTCCAGTTCTTAGTCACTATACTGTAACTATAGAAACCTGTTGATGGTGCTAAAGTCCGAATCATCGTATCATGCAGCGCAGAGCACACAGTCTGCAGACTTCAAGGTGCCAGACCCTCCCTCATTAGTATTTGTCTTCAGCATCACATTTGGCTCCATCCACATCCTGTTGCTAAGTACAACATTTTAGGCAAACATATTAATATTTGACTTCATTTGCACAATTAAGATAAATTGAACACCCTCTCAATTGGAAAAGCATGTTGTCGTCCCAGTGCAAACTTGTATTCTTTAGGTTTTGCTGAAAAATGTAACTAATTATGCTGCATATAACAAATTAAGTGAGAACATGTTGTAGAAAACAGCTACATAATTACAGGGCACGATGATTTGTGGATATCCAGTAGAATGACTGTGCAGTATTTTTTGTAGCTTCAGAGAAATTCACCAAACACAACTTCTCCTAAGTGCATTAATGATGGAAAGCAAACACAGGAGACAAAGTGACATGTGGTTGGTGGTCTGTTTGTTTTCCTACAACCCAATTAGTATCCAAGGGAGTACACACACACACACACACACACACACACACACACACACACACACACACACACACACACACACACACACACACACACACAAGAACATACTAATTGATGTAAGCTCTTTTGGGTTTCCATTATAACTCCAGGTCAGTACTCAGCATTTAACTTTGCTCAGTAACAGTGATGTGCACACACTCAGTATGTACAATTTTTTTGGTTTTTTTTTTCTCAGGTTGATTTTGTAACCACGTCCAGGGCTTTTCCTCTGACCGTGCCCAGAGCTTTTTAATCATGTTGTGTCTAACATCCTTACGGTAACCCCACCCATCCAGATAGCTGCATAGAGGCTGCGCTGCCCACACAGCAGAAAAAAGACAGCAAACTGTGTCCCAATTCAATTTTCCAGAATTTTTTTTGAGCTTTAATATTTTTGAAATTCTCTCCCTTCAATTCGTGACATTAAACGGTTAGAAATGTTTAATTTAAAGGCGGCAAACTTTGATTTTAAGAGCAAATTTCTAAATCAGCAGTTGCCTGTGTTCGTAGAACATGTACACTCATATTACCACTTCCAATAGTGTCACTGATGCTGCATTTAGATTGACACGAACTGTACTAATTTGTTAATATTAGATGGAAAAGATGGAACAATCGCCTGTTCAGCTGCCCCGACAAACACTGCCTTGCTGTCATCACAAGTTTTGGGGGAATTCCTCTAAACAAAGTTGACTTACCTGTGAACCCAGTCTTTTCACCATGTGACGGAAAAAGTCATCAAGCTCTTTGCCCTCAATGTAGCCATTATCTGACAAAATAAAACAAATCGTAAGGTTGAAAATGTTGTGAAGCAAATTTTGATTTCCTTCAAAATTCAAATACTCAGTGGGTAAGTGACTCGTGTCATGAGCACCTTGTTTTTATAGTTTGAGCCGTGTCTTTTGTTACTAAACACAACTGCTTATCATTCTGCACCCTCTCCACTGTATCTAACCACTTTCCCATTGGGCATCTACATGAAATTAGATTAGAACTTCAGTTTAATATAGGACTTATCATAGAAATAGCCAAAATACACACATTTTCTTATTTTTGTAAATATATGTACCCCGATGCTGACAAATTACTACCTACACCCTTGACTAATAGTTTTCATCCGAACAAGGACGGTTATTGTCTCTCTAATGTCTAGTAACAGATGAAACTCAGTTCTAGGTGCTGTACTATGTTGTTGGTGTATTTTTTTTGGGGGGGAAATATGAACATTAAAGCATTAAATGTCCTTACCATCTGCATCAAAGTGTTGCCAGATTTCCAGGAAACCAGCTGCGTCCAGGTTATCAAAAGCACTGTCCATTTTAAGAAGGAAAAGTAAGCGGTCAACTTTTAAACATTAAAAACAATGAAGGTGACAAACTGTTGCACTGTTCAATCGCCTGCTTGGTTGACATATGCTCTATGTGACTTAAGTAAAAACCACACCTCGGGGTGTGTGGGGCAAGTGAGAGAGAGGAAGAGGAAAAAGACAAGCGCTGCATTTGCCATCTGGTGGCCGTGTTGTTACACTGCAAAGCAGATCTCCAATTTGAACTTTAGATATTACAAATGAGACAATGAAAAGGTGTTTTAGCCTGTAGAATTATTTTAATCAATATTAATATTTGTATGGAGAAATGTCCAACACTAGTGAAACATACTGATTCATAACGAAACGGAACAAATGATGCATCAAGACTGATAAAATGAGCAAACAGTCATTTGTTTTTATGGCTTTTTTTTTTTTTTTTTTTCAGCTTAAGAAAAGTCTTTGCTTTGCATTATTTCTTTTCTGAATCTTAGTGAAAGTAACACTAAACTGATTACATGTAATAACAAATTAATACATACAAAGAAATCATTTCTACATTTATGAACACCATGTACAAGTGAGAGGAAAACCAACTAAGGATCAAGACATCACCGGCCAGTTTGCTTTTAAAAAAAAAAAGAAATATTCCAAATAAGTTACAAACAAACCCCGAGTATAGTAGTGTACTTAGTACCAAAACAATATAGGATTTGCTGTGTTCACATAGGTGTGTGAATATATCCTAGTGTATATTACATGTGCGTATATTACACATACACATATACACACACACACCTATATGTATGCAAGCACATATATACATAAAATTCAACTCACAGCCACATCATGCAGTCACACACACACATAGACTCAGTGGTCCAGACTTAATGCTACTGGTTATTTTCACGTCGCTCCACTCCGCACCAACAGAAATGAAGTGGATGCAAATGTTTTCAGGATAGAACTGGAAGTTCTCATCAGTCTCTCACACAGTGTATCACACTGTTGCCTCTGAAATCCCACACAGAAGACACAACAAAACAGTAGAGGGCGTCCAGACGATTTCGTTGCATCAGGAAAGTGGTTCAAAATGCCAACAGAATAACAGCACACTGACACGTGTGCTTATTTAAGCATGTTGCAGAGTCGTAGCATTTTAGTTTTTTTTTTTTTTTGTATCCTGCAACACCTTTGAGACATAAAAGTGATGTTGGAGCGTTGAGAGTTCAAATCAAAGTAGTTGTTGACAGCATGTTCACTATATACAGCGAGAACAGTGTTATTTCTAACACGATTAGTGACAAAGAAGCAAAGTCTAATCGTAACCCTACAAAAAGACATCAATAGACACCATAGTGTAGGAAAGGTGCACCTGTAAGACCTTTGGCCCTGATTTGAATAAGACTATTGTACAGTACAATAAAATACAAGCTGTGCCCCTTTCACACTGCATGTAAAGAACCAACATCTAGTGCACATCTGAAATTAATGCTGGAGCACAGTTTGGCACACAAGTTGGATGACAAGATCTCGCATACGGGTGTTTTTGTAGAATAAGGCTGCACTCATGTCGTACTGAGTGATTGTAGATCTCAGGCCAGTTGCAGAGGAGGCTGTATTGGGGATTAAATACTGTGAACTGACATTGTAGCACCATATCTAGTAAATTTGGGTGTATTTTTTTTTATTGACAGATTGTAATTGAATTGAGGTATCCATACTTGATTTATTTTTTTCAGTTGCTCTGTTGTAATCACTAAAAACTGGTAATCAAAATAACTCCAATATGACATGAATGCAGCATGATGGAATGCAAAGGCTCAATTTTGCTCCCAAGCTATATATTAGGATTTTGTAAAAATGTCGGCTTCTTTATCAAAGAAAACAATCCAATAGTTCCCAAATCTTATTATTTCTGTTTTTCAGAAATAAGATAAACGATTTTGAACACAACATAATTTTGGGAATCTGCTTACAAACTGTAAAGCAGTGTGACGGGGACATCTCTTGCTCAGAGAAAAACTGGAGGAGTCCCATGGAGATGTCGTGAAGCATTCAGGTGCTGAAAATGAGTAGCCCAGAGGTCCATGTGGTCAAAATAAATCTTTCCAGGCTCCTCATTAAGGCAACAGGACTGCCACCTAATGCCATGAGTTTCTATATAAGCAGAACATTTTAAATATGTCCCATCCTGCAAGGAAAGAAGTGAAAGTGAACTAGATTTGAAAGATGGAGTTCCTTCAGTGTCCTGCTTTTACACAAAGAACAAACAGATGAGGTTTATTGTCAAAATCTGGATCATTCTGATGAAATAATATTTTCTATGACATTCCTCATCTGGAGCAAGTTCTTTGCTTTCATTGGACAATGAGCACACTAGGGGAAGACTAATCTATGTATGATATTAGTGCGTTTTAGGAAGAGCAGTCTATAAGAGCAATTCAGAGTCTGTAACAGTCTTACTTACTCTCAGGAATACTAGTTAGAAATTGAACTGTTAAAAACTTGACTTAACCAAATAACACTTAAGAAGTATGCCCCAAAGCGTTAAAACAATCACACCCCGTATTGCATTTTAATGACACATAATCCTCTCCCCATAAACAGCATAAATAAGATGCTTTTGCACAGTGTCTAAAACAGCGAGAACAGTGTTAGCTAACAGTGCTGAAGCCATATTGATTATCATTGAAGTTAAAGTGTACCACAGTCCTCTCAAAGCACAAACACGTCATACAGTCACTCCAGCTCTCACACGGAGATATTACTTGAGTGCAGTTACTGTGTTTGATATAGTTTATCCATCAATCCTTCTGTGACGAGTCCAACTAGCCCCCTGTGGGGAACTCATGGGTTTAGTGTTGGGTGAGCAACATCAAATGTTTATTTCTGATTTGTGTCTGTGCTGAGATTTTCAGCTGAAACCTGTATATTCCTGTAAAAAAAGGTGAATTGCATAATGGATTTAGCCCCTGAAGCCTGGAAAAAAAAAGAAGAAAGACTTTCTTGTACTGAAAATAGCACTTAAATCTATACAAATATATTGAAGGAAAAAAATGCCATTGGGTCTGGGTCTGGTTGTATGTTTCTTTTCAAGTACAGCACAGTAATCCTGGTATAATTTTTATTGTGTGTTTGGTCCCTGGGAGACAAACTATGGCGACAAAACAGTCAAAAGACGTCAGATTATTAGTCAAAGATTTTAGATGTACACTCAGTTTCTTAGTCTCTTTGCTGTTTCCTGAAGGCGCATGTCTCATTTTTAGTGGCTTACAAATGTAAATTAAGATTCCATCATTTACTGGCTGAATAAATTTGATCAACCCATTTCCTCAACCCTGAAAAGTTAATTCTTTTAGAGACATGAGATTTTCACCTGAAAGCAGATCAAGAGAAGGCTGTTTGTGAGAAGGAAGCTCTTCTGAGAATTAGCACAGTTTTGGTTTAGTTTAGGTGACATGCTGTGACCAAAGTGATGTTATCCATCAAAAATGTTAAAATACATAATCAAATTAAAACTGAATTGGAAACTGTTTTCCTCTTTATATTACACCAGGTCTTCCTGCAAACCTAACATGATTTGTACTTTGTGGTCAGACAGGACCTACGAGTACAAACTTGTGTAAATGAAATCAAATGAATTATTTCCCCCTTGGTTGCTTTTCCAAAGAAGAATGTGAGGCTTGTGAACAAACTTTTGCTTTGAATCTTGTCTTACTCATATTAAAATAAAGTCTTTGTCTGCCTCTTCCCCAGAGTCTGATGACTTCTTCCCCGATGCCTTGTCCTTGTCTGGGTTTGGACAATGGTCCTTGGTCTTGAAGGAGCCATGATCCTCAGAGTTGGTGCTGAGCGGGCTGGATCTCTGGACAGAGTCTGACGCTGACCGCACTGGAAACAACAAAGAGGGAAATTAAAGTAAGTGTTGGCCATTTTTACAGCAAGAAGAGAAGAGGTAAGGAAGAGATGGAAACTTTTTAAATGTGTCTGAATGTTTGCGCTTTCAATACATGTAGCCGTTATTAACGCAGTGGAACTTTTTTCATTGTACTGGGGACTCAGTCTTTTCCTACAAATAATATGAATTCAGTCCTGTGCAATCTAAGCTGGAAGGGATGTCCCGTATGCTGCCGTAATGATTCAGAATATTATAAAGAGGTTTAAGATCATAAAGCCTGAAGAAAAGTATAATGTAATTTGAACTAAAGTCTATTGCACACAGAAGTGGAATTATTTACATCTAGTTTTCATCTTCTTAAATATGAATAATAATGTAAACACTGGTCCATTTTTATTAGTATTTGAAGTATCCAAACCAACATCTAAAAGTGAAAGTATCTTTTCAAACCCATCTCGGTTATGTTGGACGGCGCTGTGTCTGGGATGCATTGACCGTGCCTTTATAATGTAGTGTCGGGTGGAACACTTGCATGTCAGGAGGCAAGGCTTACCATTCAAATGGTTAAATTCCCGCAAAGGAACGAAAAGAAGCACACAGTCCTGCCTCATTGAATGAGCCGCATCTTTTTGTCAAAACTTTCCATTTTGAGTGTGTATGTAGGTTGCTGCTCAAAGGGCTGTCGTTGTTATTTCTCGTCGCGATGTTATTTTTTTTTAACGGGTAACATGCAGATAGTGGAAGAGGAGGAGATGGTCACCTGATTCATTATCCTTACCATCACACACCCGCTCCCTCGCGCTCTCTTACTCTCATGCTCGCTCCCAACGCAGTCAGGAGGTTTTTACATTTTTTTGTTTAGGACTTGTGAAGAAGCACTTGGATGCTGTGCCTAAATGTTCTAATGGTAGAGAAAACCCGAAATCTAAATGATATCCAGTCAGGAAATTTGGAGACTTCAAGATGCGCAAGGTTGTGAATTTTGACTGGTAGTAAGTCCAGAATGTTCCCCACTTCTCTGGCCAATGCATGCTGGGATGGATAGACAAAAAAGGGATCCTGAGTCTGTTACATGAAACATAATAGATGAAAGATAGTAGGAATGGGTGAGAGATGTGACCTGAATCTATCACTGTGATGCCTATCATGTTGTACAATAGCAGCCTGCATGGAATGAATACAAATATGAGACCATGGAGGACGCCGACACACTGTGTGGTCCTGACAGTTACATGAAACATTTACCAGTCTGATAGAGAAACATGTAACTGCCAACATGTTGAAAAGGGGACGACTTTATGTCTTAGCTGCTATCTATTCATGTATTCATGTATTGGTATCACCGTTATGTTATTAATAGGCTTCATAGATATGCTCAAACACTTTGACTCACCTTCCTGAGAGGTTTTGTTGGTGGAGACTCCTGACTGCAGACTGGTCTGGCCCTCCTTGTCTTTCTCTGATAGCACCCTCTTGAGTGTTAGAGGGAGCACTGTGACTTTAGGGGAGATACTGCCACTGTTGGGAGGATCTGAGCTCTCATCTATGAAAAATGAGAAAAATCAATGTAAAAAGTAATGGTGTAATGTGTATCATCTATCGGACAGCCTCAGTATAGGACAAAATATGGCAGCTCTGTTAAATCTGACAGTACCTATATTCCTGCTGCTACTGGTGGTCCTCGGCTTCTGTGGGATGGTGGGTCGAGCACCCAGGGCCGGCTTCGCTCCCTGTGGCACCGGCGGTTTTGGGCTCAGTGGTCCACCGGGGGAACTTGAGGAAGACGCAGCTCTGAGACGAGGGGCAGTTTCAGGCTTAGTGTCACCACGTGGTGAGGTCTTTTCTGGGGAAGCAGGGTCTGGTTTGTTAATGGAACCACTGGGAGACCTGCTCTCTGGAGTGGTGGGCTGAGACTTGGCTGTTGACACATACAAACATAAACATATCAGCGACTTCTATGTACCGTATTGGTATAAATTAAGATCTCAATATGAACAGACAAAGTAGCTAATCGTGACTTGTCCCGCTGCATTTTTAGGCTGCGGTACAGTAGCTGCTTCAGAAAAGAACACTAAGAAGACCAACGGTGGTTCTGCATGAATCATTAACCTTTAGCTTGAATGAAAGCTCTGTGTTCTGAATTGAATATATCCCCTCTTTCACTTAAAGATCTTACCTGTCGCATTGCTGTCATGCCTGTCAGGGCTAGAAGACTAAAGGAGACACAAGGACAAAATACTGGATCACTATGCATGAGAACACAACGGTGGAAATTGTATTTTTTTTAAAAAAAATTAAGAATTTTGACACAAAAAAGTACAAACAAATATGTCTCGTTGAACCCCTTTCTGGGTGTTATTCATGTAGCTAGAACTGTATTTTTTTCTGTTTTAACAGTAACTACTGAAGTGATTCTGAATCTATGTCCACGTGTAAACTGCTAAGCAATAATTTAACACAAGGGGGTGCCTTTCTTACTCAAGATGGATCTCACACACCCAGCTTTGTATTTATGACCTCTCACTGAACAGCCCTCCCCATTTTATCTTCACACACACACACACACACACACACACACACACACACACACACACACACACACACACACACACACACACACACACACACACACACACCTGGAAGCCAGCCAGAAGAAGCAGATGGCAGGAGAGGCTTTAGTGCCACTGATACGAGGTCAGAAAAACCACAATACTACAAACACCATAAACCTCGTTCTACATGAACACGGTCTTGACTGGTTGGGGACCAATTATAATTCTAGGGAAGACACAAGAGCAACACACCAACTCGGATTTAAAGTTGTGCAAATGCATACAGAAGACCCGTACAGCACAGAAAAACGTAGTTAGTGTGCCCCCCTTGAATCAAGCAAGGATTTATTTAATATTAAAACGGACTCTTTGTATACTTTTACACGCGTTAGAGGAAATAATAAAGTTAAAGTAGAAAAGAAGAGAGAAAATGTTTTTTAGAAACAGAGACCACTTGTAGTTTAGGGCACCTTAGTGAAATTGATGAGAAATATTCCCAACATTTATGTCTTGCTGTGAATCATGACAGAGAATTTGAATATCAGACCTAATTTTTTTGTTTCCATGCTGTCATTCTCTCATTTACTTTTCATGCTTCCACCTCGTCGATTCTTTACTTCCCTCCTTCCTCCTCCTCCTTTCTAACCTCTTCCTCCTCTCTAACCTGGTAGAATCAGGGTTGTTTGTGTTTTCATGTCAACATGGTGTCAGGTGCAATGACTCGCCTGAAGATGTAAAGTCTCGGCATCTTTGTGTGGCTGTGATTGTAGCTGCCTTTTATTTTACATACTCTCCCAGCTGGAAACCGCATTTAATGAGTGTTGAATAAATCCTGTTTGACAAGGGGAGGCTGAACACCTACAGCGCTTCGTCCCCAAAACAAAGTCCAATGTGTCCTTATTCAAACAAGCATCTCTCTCTCTCTCTCACTGTTCAAGCCAATACCTGGATATCACTATCATAGCACAATTAACCTTAATTCATCTTTATTTTTTACCTTATTTTGATATTGATCAAAATGGATAAAACTAGATTTCAGTTTTTGAGAATCATTAAGAATAATTTTTAAGCACAAATGTTCCTCATATGTTATTAAAGGAATGAATAAAACATTTTACAAAACACTGTATTTATAGTTTATGTACAGATGGAAGTCGAGACCTGAGTCCAAACATAAAGTTTTGAACTTCTTCCAAGGAATACAATTACTGTAGTTTAATATTGTCATTCTTTTTTTGTTGGACCATGTGAGCTGTATTTGTTTTGCATTTTTTTTGTCTATGTAAAATGCACTTTTTCATCAATAAACCATTCTCAACTAACAAATATTGCTGGTGCAGCACATACTGTACTGTATTTATTATAAAATGTCAGGCTCATGACCTTTGCCACATATTACTGTCTCGCGTTTTCACTCACTTTCCCGCCTTCTCTGTAACCACAGTGTTTTTGGCGTCACTTTACCTTGTGTGCTCTCCTCTCCTGCTTGGCCTTCATCTCTGCCAAGAGGCCGCTGCCTATCATCTGCACCCCAGGGTACCGCCTCCCTCCCTGAGGGCTTCCTCTGCCATCTAAACCTTCCCATGGTTCGTCGATGGAGTCTGGTGTCCTCAGCTCCTCTGAGCGGTCTGAGCTGCTGCTGTAGTCGTTGGTCTGTGAGCGACTGGAGGTGTCTCTGCAGTGGAGATAGAAGTGGTCAGTCAGGCTGGGATAGACATAGAGGTCTAGATAGACCTACTATAGCCCAAAAATAATCCTGCTTTTGTTTTCCACTTTACCTTGACTTTGGCTCAGGGGCTGGACTCTTAACTGCCACCTTGGGTGAGGAGGGCTCCTCAGGGATGGTGGGCGCTGGCGCAGATGCTGCTGAGGATGTACCCGAGGAGGCTGCAGTTGCCTGGTTTTTCTCTGATTTATCTGATTTGTCTGATTTATCAGATTTAGAGGATCGTTTGATGAGGTTCAGAAATCCCCCTTTACTCTTCTTCTTCTCTCCATCCTGAGATTCTGAACTCTTGAAGAAACGTCTGAGAAGAAGCAGGACAAGAGACAGACAAAGAGGCAGAGGGTTGAAAGACTTCTGTTTGATATTTAGGAAATAAAGATGACGAATATGATAATCACCACGAACAAGTACACTTTAACTCATCTGTATTGGAAAAAAATAGGTGTAAAACAGTCCTTCACGAGCATAATTCTTACTTGGAATCCATCTTGGTGACTTTTTTCGAGAAGAACTCATCTACACCCTCATCCACCCGTCCCATGAGGCCGTTCTGTTCCCCATCTTGAGATGGAGTGCTATTGATTTGCTGAAAGAAAAGGTTGAAGAATCTGATAGCGTGTCTGGACCAGCTGACAAACAGGAGATACTGTTTCAATGCATGTTTGAGTAGTTTATATACAGTATATGTTTACTCAGATTTCATGCTTGCACTATGACTATATACATCTTTCCATTTTAGTCTTATCTTATGAGTGACTACAAGTGTACTACCCCTTTGAGGTATTGATGTCTTGAACTGAACTTTAAAAAAATAATCAATTTTGAACTGCGAAGCTTTACTTACAGGTATTTTGCTGGAATGTTTTTTTTTGTTCCTCCGTGGTCGTAGTTTGGTGAAGTGCTGTAGTTTCTTTTCTTCCTCAGACGGCAGCTCTACCATCACTCCTGTGGGACGTTTTTCCAGTTTATACTGGACCAAAGATGGAGTACGTGCAGTTTGAGATGAAGTAGAAGTGTCCTCCATGTGGACAGGGACGTCCTCCAAAGCCTTGTCTAGGTCAAATTCCATTTCTGTAGGTTTGTAGTTTGATAATTAAATCAAAGGTGGATCAATACTGAGGAATTATTTGAAAGACCAGACACAGAATAATCAAAACATGCCATCCAGTTAACCTCTTGTAGTTTAAAGTAGAAAAATATCATGCTATTGTATTCTAATAAATCTCAATATTATTTAAAATACTTACCAAAGGCTCGTGATACTGGCCGCAGCATTCTGCTGTGGATGCTTTTCCTTTTGGATTTAGGAGTCATCTGCAGAGAGGAACAGATAATTGGACATTTGTGGCAACTGAGAAAAAAACACAGCACGATTGGATGAGTAATGAAGGTTTGATAAGCCATGTATGCAGGCTTGTGTGGTTTCATCAAACGTGTAGCTCAGGATCTCTGGTAACAAACAAAAGTACCAACTGAGTGCTTTTCCAATCAGCAGGGCACACTTGTGAATTCATGACATGTTTTCTTCATTATTCATTTATCCTAAAATATAAAGTAATAGAATTAGCCCAGCTGTTGTGGCTATGCAGGAATACTGTATACACCTAATTCACTGTCTTCACATAGGTGCATATTATTATAACATTAACAAGGTGGTGATGACAGACGGTGCATTTAATGAAGAGACGCAGTGCAATGTGGCAAAAACAATTCAATTAACAACATTCAGCAGCATACAAATTATTCAAAGAAACAAATAATTATGCGTCCTATTATACTCACATTGTAATTTACCAGTTTGTGTTCTACATGACTTTTTAATGGGATCAAATTGTAGAAAAAGCTACAGAAGACTGTATAGCAGGCAAGCACAGTGAAGAGAAACATAAAAGGGAAAGCAGAGTGAGACAAAAGCAAAGTGGATAGAAAGGAGGATGTGGAGAGACAGTCCAGGATTACTTACACTGGTGCAGCACAGCACAGTCTCCATGGAGCAAAGGTAGAACAGAGAGGAAGGAAGAGAGGAAAAGGTTGAAGAGAAAGGAAGACAACACACAGTAAGGCCTAATGAAGACAAGAAGAGGAAGATGAAAGAGACAGCCATGCAGCTATGAAAGAGAGAAGAGAGGGAGGTATGAGATAGAAGATTAAATAAGGGAACAGCAGGTAACGACTAAGAGACAGCGGGAGATAGAAGAAGATGCTGCTTTTGTTAACAGCTGACCTCATTGACTCTTTCCTGCCGCATGATTACAGTGAACTTCTGTATTTTGGCAATAATCTGACCTACATAGTAAACTAGACAGATACAAATTTCAGGCTAAAACTCACACATTTTAAGTCCTAGAAAATATTCTCAAACATATGTAGGTGGTCAATAAACACTAACCCTAATGTATTTTACTCTCATTTGGTATCCATCCTTCTAATACTCACTGTAACTGTTTATGATTCATTATTTCCTTGTCATTCCTCAATGACAGAATCCATAAAATCTAGGTCTTTGCACTATTTACTCTGTGCTACAGTACATATAAGCCACCCACAACTGCTGTAATTTAATATTCAGCATTTTGACAAAAGCTGAAGACAGCTCTTTTAAGAAATACCAGAATCCAACCTCAATTGTGTTTTGGAAATGTACAGTTCCCGAGGTCTATTTTTTTTTCAGTTGAGGGTAATATTAAGGCAGGTGCAACTTTTGTAATGCAACTAAATATAACTTAGCTTTGAACTTGCATTATAACACAGAATGAACAGGTTGTAATTATTTCACTTTGCTGTAAATCCAGTCACAGCAGCCAAAACTAGAGGCCTAGTTTATGAATTATTAAAGAGGCTTTTAAAATCCACAGTATTTACTGCCTTGTTAAGTCAGCTGTTTATTTTTTTATCCAAAAAAAGAGAGTTCAAAGTCCAGCCTGCAGGGTTCCATTTATATATACGCACACACACACACACACACACACACACACACACACACACACACACACACACACACACACACACACACACACACACACACACACACACACACACACACACACACACACACACACACACACACACACCTGTTGCCTACCAAAACCTACCATACATGTTTCCAGATCATCGAGCCTCTCAGCTTCTAGTATCTCTGTCGATGCCCGTTTAGGAATCTTCTCCTCCGGGACGTCCAGATCCACCGACTCCTGCTGCACCAAGGGACGACCACGACGTACCAGATGGTCAGCCTGAGAGGACAGGAGGGGGCGAGGAGTGTTCAGAGGAGGAGATCAGAGGAGAGGAGTTGGGACGTCATTACTGAATAATCCTAAATCAACTTTAGGCTTTACTTTTTCTGGTCTGGTTGTTAAGAACTGAAACAATCCTGGCACAAATGAAAGTCAAATTAGAAAATCATTGTTAATCAATGACTGACTATGTAGTTGAGAGTGCTGTTGATTATAATCTTACCAGCGCGTGTTGTGACGTAGAAAGAGCCTCCAAAATCTCATCAACTATGCGATCGGACAGGAAGGATGCTAGACTCAGCTTCACCTCACTGACACAGAGAGAGTTATTTCAGAGGCAAAAGACAGTGTGAGAGGAGGTGCAGGATAATTAAGGACACAACAGACCCAAATGCAACTACAGCGATCTTTTCTAGAAACCCAAATCACTTACATGTACAAATCTAACACGTATAACCCACAAACACACCTGATCTTGTTGATAATGTCCACCCCAGACTGCTCCAGTAGGGTTTTGCTGACAAAGCTTTTAGGTACAACCATCTTGGCCGAGCTGGCCCTCATCAGATCTGGACGAAGATTACTCCTCTTCATCACATGAGGACACAGAGACTCTGCTGTATCCACCATGGATTCCAGCAGAGTCTGGAGGGAGAGCAGGGAAGAACAGGACAGGATGATGGGCCTGATTGGTGGTGAAATATAGATCTGATCTGCAACTTTGCTGACTTAAAGCCTACAGTGTTGACATACAAATGAGACTGTGTCATACAGTCATCATGGCAACATAAAATATAGTTTTTATTTTAGTATGGATATAGTTTGTGGTATCAGGTGTCATTTTCTTGCTTCAAAATTCCCTCAGATCAAACAAAATGAGTCTCATTAAGTCATTTTACTTTTCTTTGTCCTGGTGTAAACCACACATTTATATGTAATATGATATGAAATCTTGAGTCACAACTTTCTCCTTAATATTAGATTTGAGGACTCTGGCCAAAAATACCACATAACTCAATTATCAATAAAAGTTATAACCCTACCTGCAGTTCTTGGTCCATGACAGTCGTCACCTCCCCAGCCATGGACTCCAGTTTCTCCTGGATAGGGCCTACTGACGAACTGTTCACCTCCTCTCTGGATGCTGATCCAAGGTGGTAGAGGTTAGGAAGTAGCTGGGAACACACAGGGAGGATGACAAGGAGACAATATGAATATATAAAATAATAATAACAATAATATATAAAAATACTACATCACTAAATTATTGACATTATTCCAAAATGAAATAGTACACGTAATATTTCAATTTAAACAACCAAAAGCCAAGTATGATGGGTCTGTCCTCACCGTTTTCGAGTTCCTGGCATCTTTGATGAGGTTCTCTGCTGACCTGACGTCCTCCAAGATGGCGTCCGTCTCAGAGTTCTTCAGAGAGTTGAGGTGGTCCTGCACCTTAACACAGATCCTGTCAATCATCTGGAAGACAAAAGCAACAGGACATGGATGTCCGTGTGTGTCATTTGACGTGTCAAATATTCAGTAGGAGGTTTTTAGTTTCCCTCTATCTTTTTGACATTTTGGATTAAAACTAACTGATTTAACAATAAAAACTAGAGTGGCTGGACATGTTCAATTGGGTCATTGTAAAATAGTTTTGTCGACATTGAATGGGAACCCAATTTAACAGAAATAGCCAGGTGAGAAATGACAGCGCAACGAGGAAAATCGTACAACTCTTAAAAAGAAAGCTAAAATCCCTGTTAGAGAAATTAATTTAAAAGAGAGAAACACATTATACAGATAGAGAACAAAAAAAGTATCCAGCTGTGAAACCACGTTGTCTCAAGACTCACTCTTGACCTTTTCAAAAAGTTAGTGCGATTGTTATGATTTTTCCCGGACACTGTGTTTCTTAGAGTCTATTTCACAACCAACAACAGCTTCATTTTTGACCAAAAATAAAATAGACTACAGTGCATGTATAGTCAATAATAACTGCGTCTCCATCTGTATACACACCTGCTGTGTGGTTGTGGTTACGATGCCCTGCTGAAGCCGATACGCCTGTTCCTGTAGATATTTTCTGGTTTCGTGGTTCCTGTACAAATAATTCTCAATCTGGGGAGGAAACACAAAGCTAATGTCATGATAACAAACCAAAGTGATTGTAGCTTAAAACAGTATTTGCTGATTCAGTTTGAGTTTCATGATGTTGTTGCACACAGTATGTTTTCAACACTGCAAAAATAATACAACACTATTGTAAGACAGACGGCGGCTTAAGCAGCTGAAGGGAGTACTTGATATACCTTTAGCAATGCATCCTCCGTTTTCTCAGGGCTTGCCTTCAGAGCCTGGGAGGCATCGATGATGGGGATGGGCATGAAACGAATGGTGAAGTTCCTAATGGAGACACACAGCCAAAGGGCATTATTTCACAGTTAGTTTGTGTGATAGAGGAGGGGGAATTTCAATAAACATGAAGCAGAATGATGCATTTAAAGACGCACACAGTGTAGTGTAATGCAATGTGATAACAGTTCAGTTTTGTTTGTAATTTTGTACCACAGTGTAGTACAGAAATAAACATGTCCCTTTGTGCATTGAACTGGCACCATTTCATATAATTTATATTCACATTATTATGGAGGAAATGAAGGTATAAGCAGAAAAAAATGGAAAAAGAAAGAATATATACAATAGATGTGTGGAAATGTATTGATTCTACGATGCATCATGATGCAGGTGGAGGAGATACTGCATTGATGATAATTGCACTAAATCATAGCCAGTGTTTCCCATACATGGAGTCCATGAGGTCGAGTCTTCATCCACCTGAGCAGTTAGATAAACTCACTGTGACATCTTTGGTAAATCTTACACAAGAGCACCTTATTTCACTCTTTTCAAACTAGGTTTTGGCCGCACTTCTGTCTTCATGGTGTACAGGGCAGTTATTGGAGACCTGCCTGTGAGGCGTTTAGGGGACATATGTTAATTGTAGCTACGGACAGTAACCTGGTTTACACTCTCCTCCTCTAAACCCCATCGAGAAGCATCGTGCAATCCAATCTTTGAGAGGTGAATCTTAATCGGATCACATTGTGAGGCAGTTGGAGATTTACAACTCAAATACGTTGATAGTTTTCCACCTCAAAGCTAAACTGATTCACTGTTGTTCATACCCAGCGAAACACACCTGCAGAGAAGCATGAAAACATGGTTCTTCTTTCACCAGTGAAGATTTGACTGCTGTTTGAACCTGTTGACAGATCTACTGTGACCATGGACGAGTCCCTGAAATTCCTACAAACTACCTTCGACCTCCCTTAGATAGCTTGTACATTTCTCCTTTGTCACTTTCTCTGTTCACTTGAAAATGTCCATTATTTTGCAGTATTAAACGTCTGGAAAAAAAATCTTTAAAGAATACATAGAACACAAGAGAAGAGAGGAAATTGAGGGGACAAAAAAAAAAAAACCACAACAGTGCTCTGCTGAACAGAATGGAGATCAGAAGCAAGAAAAAAAAAAGAAATTGCTCTTTCAATAATGCAGTACAGAGACTCGGAGGGGAAATGAGGAGATGTGCTGCTGGGAGAATATGATAAACAGAGACAGGAGATGAGAGAGGGGAAAGAGGTGCATGTGCAGATGTGTCCCAGAGGCAAATTTAGTTAGACGCTCGTGTCACTTCTCACTCACGCAGAATATTGAACAGAAACATTCACAGTGAGAAGATACAGTCAACAAAAAAATCTGATTTGTTTAGTCTCAACTCGTGTTTTTTTTTTTTTTTTCTCTTAATCTGTTATGCTCTCTCTTCCTTTCCCTTCCTCAGCATATATCCTCATGCTCCTGTGTCTTTGTTGTATTCCCTGCGTTTGTCACTCTCCCCTCTGTGTCTTCCTTCCTCCCTCCCATCCTCTCTCCTTCCTGTCTAAACACACCTCAAGGTTTGCTCCTGCTCAGCACAAAGCAAAAAGACATCTGGGCTGCAACAGCTAACCGCACATCCATCCTTTCAGCAGCATTCATTCAGTACACCAGCGCATACTGTTAGAACAAAAGTTTGAAAGTGCAATGTTGCATTCAAAAGTTTGCAACACATCATTTGGAAAAAGTTAAATACAAGCAGACAATAATCAACTTAAATGTACATGCGGTGCTACTTACTTCTCCAGAGCAGCTGCTACATCCTGGAGCCCCTGAGGGCTGGTGTTGTTCTTATCCCAGATCACAGTCCTGCACAAAACATGACACAAGCAAAGGAAGTGATTAACTCAGCCAGATGGTTTACAACATTTTTGCTGCTATCTGCTGACAATCAAGAGGCATTATAGAACATGTAATAGTTAATAATAGTAAGTACATATATGCATTGGCTTCACTACATGTAGACAAAGACAGTAGTATTAAACCACCTACTGGCAAACTTTGTGACCACATAATGCACTATAAGCCATCTTATGTAGATGTAACTGTCGTATTTCTTTACTTCTTTTCCATTATCATTATTTTTGCCTATTTGTTTCTTGTTTCTTGTTATCCGTATCCTTTTATTACCCTATTTAACATGTATAAGCCATATATCATCTTTTAGTAAATCTTTTATAACACACGCTGGGTGTTGCAAGCAAATGTAGGTGTTTATCAATGTAAATGTTAAGCTCTTAACTCCTCCTGTACAAACATACTGTAGCAGGATACTGCTATATGAATACATAGTGAATGAATTGATTTTAAAAGACACTATGTTATTAAATATGTCCTTATAAGAGAAACTGTTGATGTATACTGTATATAGTCATGTGACATGGTCTCTTACACCTTAACATACTGTATGCTCACCTGAGTTTGGAGTTGATTTGTAGCGCCTTGGCCAGCATCTTGGCTCCCATGTCACCCATGGCGTTCCCGCTGATGTCGAGCCTGCTGAGCGATGAGTTGCTGCCAAGTGCGTTGAGAATGATGGTCAGATCAGTCTTGAGTCTGGAGTCTGCCAGAGACAGAGAGGTGAGGGGCTGGGGGAGGGAGGGGGGAGGGGGGGTTGAAAAAGGATTTATATTATGAGAGCTGTAGCAGAAATGCATTCATTGTATAACTGACTGTGACAGTGTTATAAGAAAGCAGGACAGTCACCACCTGCTGGCTATTCAAACAGTCACAATTGATGTTCAGCCCTCCTGTTGTGTGTATTCAGTTTATTCAAAAGGAGCTTTCTTGGATCTTGTTAGAAATCACGGCCAACTAACAAAAGCTTTTGGAAATTATGTCATTGAGACCATTATTATTCCCTTTGGCAGTGCCAGCATCTTTTCCTGCCCCTGAATTTCTTCACTGTCTGTGGATACTTGGTGTCTGTGTTTTCTGTTTATTGGGATTAATTCAGACTCTGTATGCTCCCTTCACCCACCCTGTGATCTTTGGCAGCGCCTGAAAGAAATTGTGAGCATGCAGCTTGACATCCCAGTCAGAGGTCACAGCAAGTCTGACACCATCACAAAAGTTTTGAAAGATTTTTAAAGTAAATGAAAACTATTTGCATGTTTGTCAAATGCTAAGAATTATTTAATGGCTACAATTTACCAGGATAACAAATCCAGAGTTTTTTTTTCTTAAATCAAACTAAATATTTTGCAAACATAGCGGTAATCATAAAACCCTTTTATTATTCAAAACTCTACAAATTAATGTGAAACAAATGAGCATTGGATGAAGTGGCTTTCTTTGCAATGTGAGAGTGATCTGAGGGTTCACAAACCCCAAACACTCACTCGATATTACTCCTACTGCTCACCAGATTTAAGCAGCTCTACGATGCATGCCACAGCTGGAGACTCCCATGATCTGGACTCCCATTTCAGAGTCTGTCAACTCATTTATTTATTCTCTGGTTAAACTTTTTTGGACACGACAGTAATAATGTACAGCGGGTACATCTGTTTTGCCCCTTAAATCCCAGTTTCGCATAGCCAGACCTTTCTCCTGCCCACTGTGCCAGTGCTGGAAGATGGTCTGGCTGCACCTATATATGTAATTCTGAGTAAATTTATACTAATGTTTTTCATCTACAGTTCTCAGTTGCAGGATTTTTTTTTTTGTGAGGTTTATTTTCTATTTGTTAAAAGAATATTTCAGCATTTTGGAAAAGACACACGCTTTTGAAAAAATTGACACCATTCTTATGGTTGTACGCTAAACATGAAGTTCAGAAACTAGCTATTTCCCAATGTTTCTAGTCTTCATACTAAATTAATTTAAGCAGCTGTGGGCTACAGTTTTATGTTTGGCATACAGACACAGAGTGAGATCAGTCTTCTTATCTAACTCGAGGCAGTAAATTCCAAACTTCCCCGACTGAAGCAGATATATACCTTCTCACCAGTGAAACACAGAGCACAGCTTGTGTTTGTTTATCTTCTGGCAGCCAGCAGTCATCCCCACGTCTGACTGCCTGGACTCAGACAAGAACACACAAACACAAGAACTGTGTGTGTAGCTGTGTCACACACTCTGTATGTGATGTGTGTTTTCCCTGGCTACACATGGCAACAGAGGAAAGGGATCAAATTTAAAAACATACCATCTCCACAAGCATTTACTTATCTGTCAGCTCTGGTTATAAAATACTCAAGAGACTGGTTACACACTCTCCCACACAGACATATAGACATTTGACCCCCCCGGGCCAATGAAGCACACCTTCTTTTATCATCAAGCCCTTCTCTGAGATCAAACAAACTTCATTCATGTTCCCTCCCTTCCTCAGTTTGTTTATTCCTTTGCATACATCCCTACTGGATGCCCTTTAACCTGCCACCTTCACCCTCTTCTTATATATTTTCCACTAACCGTTCATCAACACCAGCCCCCCCCCCCCCAATCCCCTGTACTCCTTTCTTTGTACTCCAGCGTCTACCTGCACAGAACAGATAACCAGCTCATAAATGCACATGCCTCCATCTCATACACATAATGACACTCACACCCATACATGGACACAGACGACAAGCACCAAGAAACCAATCCAGCACAGAGCAGTTCAATAGGATCATCAATCTAGCACATCCAGCACTGTGGGAGAGAAAGAAGGGCAGGTGCCAAGGCAAAATTTGTTCTAGCTCCCATGATGGAGGGAGAGATAAAATGAGTAAGATGGATTGAAGGACACAAAAGAGGGGAGAAGCTAAGCTATCATCTCTGGGGAATTCTTGGATATAGAGATTTTGATCAGCAGCAGTAAAAGTCACAGGATATTTCAGTCTACATACTTGGGCCGTAAGGCATTTTAATGTTATACTTTATTGATTAGATTTGGGAAATCCAATTACACACCCTTCTACTGGACAGTTCAGAGGTCAGCTGGTGGAGATTCAGTGATTTGTTTTTGCCACTGCTGAAACAGGTATTTGACCCAGAGACATCTGTTTGGAACATGATCTCTGTATAGACTAGTGTCCCTCACAAAAACACACAGAGAAGGAATTGAAAAACTCACCGAGTCCTCCTCTTGAATCATGTGAACCAGGCTGTCCAACACTGGAGCAAGGTTTCTATTTCAAGTAGAGGCAAGACAGAAAGAGAAGCTTAGGTACATGATAAAAAATTATGCTTTTCTTTTATCTAGGAACTTATTAGTAAATTACATTTCAACCAAAACACCTTAAATAACACCTTCACAATGTACTAATACTAAATAAGCAGTGGATGAATAGTTCTTAGGGGAGAGGCAGAGGCAGGCAAGTTATATGACCAAACCCCATTCAGTTCTACCCTGTAATGTCTCCCTCAGCCTAGTCTCATATTGTACACACGAGCTCAACACCATCTTCTTCCCTGCCTTCTTACTTGGATTTGATGTTGTTGAAGTTCTTGCCCAGAGACAGGTGTCTGATGGACCGGTTCTTGGCTAACCAAACAAGCAGAGTAGACAGGTCTGAGTCCAGGCCTGAAAGAAGAGGAATACGAGATTTAGTAGTAGCTTTTAGTTTAATAAATGTAGAATGCAAAATGTGTGGGAACTGCCGTCTCACCATTATCAGAGATATCTAGGCTGGAGATGTTTGGGATCTCAGCGATACAACCTTCAAGGATCTGGGATCCTCCCGACCGCAGCTGGAAAGACAGGAGATTAAATTTCAGATATTAAGCTCAATTTCCCGCTGCACTACTGCTGGAAAAAGAAAATCCTGCACTGTAACTATACAACTGGAACATAAAGTGTCACAGTTCTTCCACAAAGGATTGCATTGAGCAAATATTGTACAAATTCAACACTGATATTTATAGTTTGAACCTGTGTGAAGACAGGTGATCTAAAACAAAAACATCTGTCGGATTCTCTCAATGAAACATGCATTCAGCTTCTAAGATGACTACAAATTATTATTACTGCAGCTTTTCATTATGTGTGAAATGTTGATGGCAAAAAAAAAACCCACAGAGAATGATCAGCAGGAAAATAATGTATCTGCCACAACAGACGTGCAAATAAAAAGGAAAATGTTAGTTATTAGGAGGGAGCACATTGGTACTTACACAATGGCCAAGCTTAAGGAGGCATTAGGGGAAGAGAACAGCATGTCAAAGCCAAGCCAACAATTACCAACAACAAAATGCACACAGATGCTTAATGATCCTACTTCTATTCCAATGCACACTCTTCAAAGACACATTTGTGCGCACAACACACTCAACAGGGAGTCAAAGCGAGTCGTTATTTTGCATGCAGTCAGCCAACTTGGAGAACAGTTTCTGGCCGCCTCCACCAAACGGTTCATTAAGGCTTCGAAAAAGGGACGGATCGCATCATTTCCCTCGAAGCCTCATTTTGGGAAGATTTCTATGGGAATCTGGAATTGGGTTTCCTGTGTAATTTGTATTCATGAGTTATCTTTAGCAATCACGTTGAATTTCCAGCAAGCTCTCTTTCTGCTATTGAAAGAAGGGGGTGGATGAAGGCGAGGACCTGGTGTGTGCACATGTGGGTGAGAGATGTGATGAAACAATTAGAGAGGGAAACTGAACAACACAAAACCCTCCCCCAAACCCCCACTTCCCCCTTCCCTCTCTCCGCTCATCACCTGCTGTCTGCCAAGTACTCCATTATGCAGCTTCTTTGCAGTGTCACTGGCCTGTCAAATGATTTTGGAGTGGGTCCTAAAAATCTGATGCAATTGGATGAGTATTACCTCCAACCTATTAAAAACCACACTCACCAGACTTTAGCTGACAAGGGCACTTAGACAAATACTTCTACTGCCAGAAACCGGGAGAATAAAGGAGAACAATCAAGGAAACAAAGCTAATGTCCCCTTAAAGCCACTGGTTGCAATACTTTGACTCACTCAAGACAGCTTGCACTGTATTTTGCAGCATTGTGCTTAATCTCGTCAGCCAACGTAGTTATTTGCTAATGTGATTTATCAATATTTAATAAACGTTAGGGGCTTCAACATATCAAATATCCACATCATTTAGTATTCATTTTCATTTTGAACATGGTGTGAATAGCTCCCAGATCTCTGCTTGCCTTGCACACAGTGCACTGAAAAATGTGAAATATTGTGATCCAGATTTGGAGTGAAAGTGCATTGTGTCTCTGTGGGTCTTACCTCACAGCAGCTGAGGTCCAGAGACACATCCTTCAGGTTAAGGTTACTGGCCAAGCCGAGCAGGAGCGCTCTACAGCATTAGCAGGATATGCAATTAATAGTTAATACATTAAAGAATCAAATAATTTTCAAAGTCAAGGACTTTGTCTTACAAATAGCAATTGTTCCTCCACCCATCTGAGCACCCATGGTCTACAAATGAGGTGTGGCCAGGCGCATTGTTGGTGTATGGCTATCTTTGAGGCAGTGAAACGTGATTGTTTGATTGACCAATGAAAAACTGTTCTTAAGTCAATGGTGCAGTATTTTACTGTTATTTTGAGGGTGCATTATTATTAAGAGAGTATTATGTGCCCACATACTCTCAGGGATGCGCAGCAGCTCACAAACATGCAAGGGGTGCTCTTTTCTACTGCTTGGAAAATCTGCTGTTAAAATAGCAATCCCTCAAGGTGCAAGCACACCTGCTATAATAGGTGATGGGAGATGACATTCTGATTGGTTTATTTTATGTTACGCTGAAAACACTAACACCCCTTTCAACCATGCGCTTTACTTTGCAATCACATTATCAGCCATTAAACTAGAAAAAGTGGATTTTGAAAGCCCTAAATGCACCTATGCCATGTGAATTAGATTGTGCGCTTAGATCATTAAAATAGAGCCTGAAATGTGAATGAAGTGTCGACTCACTTGAGAGCCTCTGGTGGCAGCTTGGTTCCCGACACGTTGATGGAGCTCAGAGACGCGGCACTGCTGAAGAAATGCTTAAATGAGGGAGGCACCTCTTTGCCTTTCCTACGGAAACAGAAAGAGAACAGGAATAAAATAATGCCACTATTCACAGATGATGTCACCAACTTTTCAGACAACTTTCTTTTGATCTGATCCCTCCAGAATGCTCAATGATGCAGGAGACCTGACATTAACATTTTACTACTCTTGTCATCTGTTAAAAGCCCCTGACCCACTTCATGTTTTATCTATTGTTTAACTCTTCTGGCTCCACAAATCAGGTAATACAGGAGGGGTTTATAAAAGGAGAATCATTCTAAGTCCCAGATATTATGTCACTTTTATACTGTAACACTTATGTGCACTCAATTGCGCACCTCTTCCTCACTCTCCACTAGCCCCCACTGCCTTTCTGTCCTTCTACATTGACTACACCCATGTTTTCTCCTCCTCTCTCTGTCTCTCTCACCTGAATGTACTCATCTACCTCCACTACCCACCACCCCCATCCCTATGCTCCCCTTTTCCCTGGTGAATTGCTCAAGTCCCTCGAGACACACTGGACACAGAGAGAGATAATGATGGGGAGAAAACCCCACCCCTCACCCATCTGTTACGCACAAGATCTGCATACACACAACAAAGCCATGCTATTTAAATTCACTGGAAATGCAATGTAATGACTGCTGGTCACCAGCAGGTGTCACACACCAACATACAGACAGATTGTTTGGCAAAAATAAACTCTGATGTAGACAGGAATATTAAGGTAGAGAGGATAACCACAGATAAGCCTCAGTGGGCAGCTGTAACGAGAACATACTGTACACGTACAATAAGAGGCTCCACCAGGTCAAAGCCTTCCAGCAAGCACATACTGGATTCAAATGCACAGGATACTACAGACCTATTTCTTGTTAAGACATTCTGCCTTTAGGTACTGATTTTACAAAAAGATGCAGTTATAAATAACTAGATTGGTCATTTCATGTTTTGATTTCCCACATTTTTTATCCTTGGTGCAAACAAATCAACACCTCTAAACCATACTTAAAGATGCATAACTGCTCATTGTTTTTAAAATGTATTTGCTATATTCGTCTCTTAATATAAAAAAAAACCACAATATGTATTCTTTACAAAAATTACACCTAACTCAGTTGACTGCATACATACAGCACGATGAGGATTTAGACTGAGCTGTTAGACCAATCAGGTGACCAGTGCTGTCATTTCTAGAATTTATTTTTAAATGCAACTTTCGCAATTTTGTTACTGTTAAGCAAATTATTACTGCAAATTCCCCTTATGGTCCGATGTCACACAGATTAGATGTCTTCAATTGTGGCATGTGGAGTTGTTCCAATGTAAACAAATGCACTCTTTTGTTTGTAATGCCGAGACACCTTTTTACCTGTGAGGGAAGACACTCTTTGACACATTGAGAACGGAGAGGTGTTGGACCGAGCCTCGCAGCAGAGCCGAGCAAACCTGTAACACGCATAATATGTCTCCTTAACATTATAACGATGTGAGATGTCTGAAGCACTGGCACTTTTGCTGATTTCTTTTATACTTTGAATCTTTATTTTGGGCTTAAAATATCCGTTGTCCAACTTCCAACCCTGCTGTGTATTTAGAAATGTGTACATGTATTTATATGTGGTTGCATGTGAGAGAGAAAGAATATGATTTCGAAGCTAATCAGTATCCTCAGTGACTGGCTGACAGCTGGCTACATCTCAAACTAATCAATCGGCTGTGTTTGGCTCTCAGACCCACATCAATACATCACATACAGTATTCACAAGCAGTCGACAGCAACACAGATTGAGTGGGTGAGCAAAATTGGATAACATTGCGTGCAACACAGATATTAACGACCAGCACTTCATCTTATAATGCTGCACAATCAGGTACAGCTCTAATTGCATGTTTACAGAAAGTAATAATCTTTTGTGGTGTCTTTATAATTAAAGATGTGTAATCCCTTATCATACAACAGTAATGTGATGATTTTTGTTTTTGTTTTTAGTTTAGCTGCATCAGGCTGGACGTCATATCAGTTGCAGGGACTCACCTGGTCCAATGAGCAGTCAGTGTTGGAGAGGTCGAGGGTTGCCAGGCTGTTAGGTTGACCGAGAAAGTGGTAGAAATGCTAGAAACAGAAGGCATCAAAAACACAGTAGTGTTACAATGGAGAAAAAAAATACATAACCACATCTGACAGTCTGTTGTTGGAGGATGATCTTAAAGCATCGTCACAATCCTGTCCTGTCTTTCAAACAAACTGATCAGATCTACATCATTTTAAAGCTAAATTAAATATTATTTTCCTTGTGTGGAAAATACGCGTTCATTCACATTCCAAACAGGCAAACTCAGCATAGTGGATAAACAAGGGAACGCATTTATTTCCGTTTAGAAATCCAGCTAACTTGGAAATAGATAAGAGTAACTGTTTTCTTACTGACTGTAAATGAAAGGAAAAACTCATTTACACTTTGGGAAGTAAATTAATTTGCTTTCTTGACAGCTAGTGTAGCTAACACAGGCCCTCTACCATCACTTGTAAAGTTCGCGAACATGTTTAATTTGTTTCTTTAATCTGTACAAAAACCAAAGTGTAACATGTTATAGAGGCTTTACTATTTCCTCTGCAACTTCCTGGAGTCTCTTTGCCATGCAACCAATGGATCCTGTTTATTAGGGAACTTTGCGAGCTGTACTAAGCTAAACTAACCTGCAACTTGTGCTCGCTTCATAGTTCCTGCACAGGCATAAAAATGATGGCAATCTCCTCATCTAACTCTCACCAAGAACACAAATAAGTGTTTAAAATGTGCAACTATTCCTTCAAACCAATCATACTTACTGTCACTGCAGCAACAAATGATAAATAATGTGTATATGTGTGAAGCCATATATATAACACAACACGTTGATGGGTTCGTGTCTGCTTGTATCTGTGCTCTGAACAGATCTTGAACTTCCCGACACAATGCTTTCCAGTGGAGTGGCAAGATAACTGATTCGAATTGATCTGAAAAAGCCCCCACAGTACTGCTTTAATCAGATAAGAGTCGCTGATATCAGCTCTGAGACGGAGCTTGTGAGTTTGTGTCTTGTGTTGGAGAGCTGTATGTGTGATGAGTGAACAGACTTAAATAAATCCTCCGCAGACAGCAAACGAGCCCTAATGCACTGTTCATTTGTATTTGAATTAATTTGAGAAACATTTATTTATTTACTCCTTTCCCCTTGAAAAATCAACAAGACGTGTTTTTTGCCATGAAGTGTGCAATCATTGTCATGCAGCTACAGTGTGTATGTACCTGCATGTCGTCTCCTCGGAGCATGTTCCCTGAGAGGTCCAGATGGACGAGGCTGCTGGGGATGGACGGGTTGGCACTCAGTGACTGGCAAAGGCTATTCACCCCTAAAACACACACACACGCGCACACACACACACGCACGCACACGCACACGCACACACACGCACACGCACACACACACACACACGCGCGCACGCAGTGTCAGCATTATCAAAACCCTCAAATCTCCACTTGATGTTTTGACAGCACATTTAAGGAAATGGCAGAGGAAATGAGTAGCGAGTGAAGACAGGAAAGAACAGAAGCAGAATGTAGATTGAAGGCATGGAAAGTAAAAGAGAGAAGGCATCCTCGTAGTTTTGTATATGTAATGCAATGCTATTTCAAAGTGTCACACCATATTTAGTATCCCTTTTCCGTCATACAATGCACATACAAATAATTAGAATAAAGGAATGACAACATCAGGCTCTAAACAGCCTCATAAAGTCTTCCAATACTTAAAATGATCAGTGCGTTTGAGAGAAAATGAATGTGTGTGTGTGTCTTTTCATGCATGGCTTTGTGTGGCACATTATGTATGCGTGATGTTGACATGCTGTGCGTACAACCACGTGTGTCTATCACATGGCTGACACACTGAGCTGACGCTTTTACACTATGAAGTCCTGACTGCCTGCAAATCACGTGACTGATTTTATCAAGCTGGACAGATGGAAAAGAATGCGATGAAAGAAAAATGTGGGAAACGAACTGGAAATGCGGGAGATCAAATCAGCGACGTGCTGAATTACAACTTACAGCAACCCTTTAGCGAGACGAGCAGGGCTCAGTTTAAGCAGCACAAGCCCTGACTAACCCGACACCATGGAATATGATAGTGCTTTATTGATTGCCTGAGAGCAGAGCATGTTTACAGTGACTCCCAACAGATGGTGCCTGGGCCCGGAGAGTTTAATTTGGATGAGAACCAACAAGAGATTTAACCTGCTAGTAATTGTTGACAACACATTCAGTCTAGAAAATATGACAAGACTATAAATCCTCTGCAGTTTTGTGCAGAATAGCTTTTACACAATCGGCCTCTTCACAGCATTTTGTTAAAGGCCAGAAGGGCTGTTCCATCATGTCAGACATGTCTGCCTCCAGTGTCTGAAGGAAAGTGGTCTAGAGAGCAGCGTTTATGCAAATGAAAGCATGCATACTGTTTACGGATTGCCTTTGTACACTCACATAACGAGTCTGTTTCTCTCACTCACAGTGCGTTAATAGTGCAATAATTAAAGTCTCATTAGCATCCCAGCAGTAGGTGCGATCAGAGAAATGAAAGATATGAGTTGCATCTGCTCGTAGGCAAGGAAGTAAATTAAGACACAAGCAGAGAAGCGAGATGATTCCAGTCCAATACTCGTGTTTCTTTTCACGTCTTAATCAGTCTATTAGCTTCATTAGACAACTGCAAATCTGCCTACTTTTCATTCAACTGTTTCAGCGACTAAATACACACAAACACAGAGTGAAGACAGCACATACCTTTGGGCGATAGTGAGGTTTTGGAAAAGTTTAAATGTTTGAGCCCCATACGAAGTTTGGCAAACTGAGCACCCAGAGAGGAAACACCTGCAGCAGGAGAACAGACATCATTATCCTCCTGTCACTTCTGCTTCGTGGTGTTGTTGAGCTTGTTTCATTCACAGTCAGCATCACTATAAGGACTTTTTCATTAAAAAAGAAAAGAAAAGAAAAAGCACCTTCCACCTGTATTCCAAACAGATATTTCCTTCGTATAGGTATATACCAGTATAGGTCACCACCCAACTTCTATATTTCTTCTTCTTTCAAATCTGACTTTATTCTACATTCGGTTGCCTATATAAATAATCAAATTAAAACAGCTAAAAATATACGTAATTCTCAAACAGTAACTCCAGTGCAGCTAAAATTCTATTTTTTTTTTTTTTGGTGTATTACTGTATGTTATCAGTGATGTATGTAGTGGTAAATGACACCACTAATGTACATATACACGTATGTCTATTGAGACATTTCTGGTTAGAGCAAGAACATATTCAACAGATCTTTGTGATAAATATTACATGGTTATAGTGAGCCCCCGAAATCTGTAGCATGTTTACATGCGACTGACTGAATATTTGATTAAATGTATTTTAAATGAATGTGCCCTGGATACACATTAAATACAACGTATTAAACCTGGTGCACTCATTGCTCTATATCTTTATGCATTATCATACTATATACCTGTAGCAGGCTGTAGGAAATATATATGATGAATGAATGTTGCAGGAGTTGACAAGCAGAGTTCAAGCTTGACTTCTGCTCTGCTTGCATGTAACTTCTAACTGTCCACCTGCTCTGTCTCCCGAGTCTGATTTTGGTCATATTACTGTTGATAGCAAGGGGACTGTGGAAATATGACTGCATGTAAAAGACCGAAAAGTATCCTACTATACTGCTTTATCATCTTTAAGTATTTATACCCATCTGGTAGCTGTAAAGAAAGTCGAGCTGAATAGAGACGAACATCATACCTCTGTCCTCCAGTGGGTTGTTGGCAAGATTGATGGTGGTGAGTCCTGAGCTGGGGTTGTGGGCCAGGGCAGCTGCTAGCTTCTGGGCAAAATCACTGTAGGTTGCGAAAGGTTGTATCTATTATGTGTATGACCAGTGTAACACACACATAGAGCCCATCAAAAAGGCTTTAGGAGCATAAATATTCATTTTCATGCCATACTGGTAAAACAGAGCTGAGTGGAGCAAAACTGAAATGTTACATCAGGAAAGTAAGGTAGCTGTTCTTTAACTAAAATCGTTTTAAACAGCTGAATACACAGTAACAGCATAAACAAAAGTGTGGCAGCACTGATTAGGGCATCGAAACTGAACCCAGAAGTATGACAAAAGTCAACAGCCCTCTGCAATATTGCTGCAGTTCTCAGTACATGCATTATTGGTCACCTTAACATTGGTTTTAAAGTCAAAATATTGTGTAAATGTACAACATTTACTTTGGCTGCATACACACTGAACAGTTTTCGACTGAAATGATACTCATTAAATGTAATAAAAAAAGGGTTTTATCAAAGATATCTGCAGTATAAAATTAAATTACACTAAATCACAAATCTGCCACCTCTATGTAGTTAGGGGATTTGTGATAGACACTTTAAAAAATAATGTTACAACTATATTCAACTTTTAGTTGTCACTATGGGTCGAGCTCCAAAATAAATGGCTCCTATGCTTCTCATAATGCAAGATAGCATCTTCTGTTAGACCCCTCCTGGTTGGGAAATGCAAACATCTTTCAAACTTCACATCCCCAGCACTGAATGTAATTTGTTAAAAATGTGTCGCCTTAAAGCTAAAAATTAAGCTTTCGCACTTTGAAAGTTGCCTCAAAAATTTGACCTTTATAATTTGATTTGATCAATTTAATTATTACCTAGCCTCCAAGCACAAGCTGAGATTACACTCGAGTCATTTTCACAGACTTGAAGAGCCGTTGTAGCATCAGTCCTCACTACGAGTTAATTGGCTTTGACATGTAAAACTGCTGGAGTGCCTCTTTAAAAGTTAGCTTACGTTTTGAGCCCTGCGTTGTCCAGAACCAACTCTTCTAGTCGACTGGATCGAGACACCACCCGAAGGATCTGCTCACACACATCTGCAGACTGAAGACACACAGATGTAGTGGTAGTATAATATTAACAAGACAGAAAAACATATAGTAATGTCGCTGAATTCACAAGTGTTATAAAACCTAAGAAAGAAATATCATGTTATGTATTAATAGTCACCTTCAAAGCTGTTCCGTATAGGTATTTTCTCACTGATTAAAGAAAGTGCTTTTCTTCACCATTCTTAATCAAAGGCTTTAAAAAATATACTAATTAACTGAACCAGCTCCGAGGCTTAAAATGCATTTTTATCTACAACAGTAAAACTGAAACCGAAACTTTCAAGGGTGCAGGAATAACACTACTTTTGGTTTGATTCCCCCAAGTGCAGTTCATTTATGCTAATTAAGCTGCGCTGTAGAACATAAAAATGCAGCGTACAAGTGAATTCTGTGTCTTCCACTTAAAGACCATTTATGCGTGACGAGGAAAGACTGGGGAGCGCAGACTTTGGACACTGAGGAGGGAGAAAGTTCTCTCGCTTCTGTGGTCTGAAAGTCACGGGAGACGTAGCCGGGGGAGCGAAAGCACTCATATTTAGACAAAATTAAAAATTCAACAGTTGAATGTCCATGCCCTACCTAGATGTTCACTGACCCAGATCACTGTGTGCTGCCTCGCACTCAAGACATGTACAATATACACTACACGTCAGTTTGTGTTGCTGCAATTATCAGCACTGACTCGTAACACAAACAGTTTCCATTTTACTGGACCATTGTGTCGTTGGTATTCTTGATAATTGACATGATTGCTATAAGGGGCTGATTCTGTTAGCCAGCAGCCTCAGTGTGGCCAAAACAGTAGCGGCATTGTCCAGGAGAGAGACGGGGAGTAAAGGAGAGAGGGATAATGGAAACAGAAAGAGACAATGACAGAAAAAACACAGACGAAAGGGGCTGTTGTTCACATGTTTACTGCGCGAAACTATGAGTATTAAAAAAAAGAGGAATGAAAGGGATGGGGAGCAGCGAGGGATGGCACATAATACAGAGAAAGGAGATAGGAGGGTAGTGAGGGATGAAATAGAGGAAAAAGAGGGGAGATGGAAGACGTAGCGTAGCAGAGGAGAGCACAAAGAAGTCAGTATTGTCACTGTAACACTGTCGGGGACAGCACAGTGACACTGTCAGCATGTGTATTGTACCATTTACCACTGATTAAATAACAGCCTTGTCATGCTGTGCTGCTCTGACCCGACATCCGGCAAAAACATCACATGCTCTCACACATGTAAGAGCTCACACACATGCTGTGCGATTATGAGGTAATCAGAGCTGCTGCTGGTCCTCTTATCGCTGCTGTCCGCTCCTCCTCTCTCATTTTTGGCTCAGCATCTTGATTAGACCGCAAGACAAACAGCCTGATTGAACTGAGGACGAGCAGTATAATCCCTCGCTCTGATAGCCTGCTGTGTGTGTGGGGTGGGGGTGGGGGGGTTAAATCATCCAGTCGGCTACACTGAAAGATTCCTTATCTATTTTATAGAGATGGTTAGACTGCAAATGTAAGGTTTTGAACTTTTACTTCTTCTTTCTGCTTTGTGATCCACAGAGTGTTTCTTCTTAGATACCCGTAATGTAACACTGTGCTTCAGCAGCAAAAACTATAGTTCAGGCTGTGTTGCCCTTGAGTTGAACTTTTGTGTCGACTGGGCTTACGTCTGACTTGTTTCCCAGGATTGAAATGTCAAGTTCCTCTCATGTTGATCTCTGTTTCTGGCTTAATTGTTAAAATCAGATTTCTCATTCCTGATACCCTCTGGCTCATTTCCTTTTTCATCTGGCGTCTCTGCCTTTCTCTGACCTCTCCACTGACCTCATACGTTTCTGTCTCACAGCTCCACTCGCTGTCATCACTTTCTGTCTTTCACTCCCTGTTCCTCTCCCTCATTCCTCTATCAGAGGAATATTGTTTCCATTGGCACAGGATTCAAACTCCTGCTCCAGATCACATCTCTCGTTTCAGCTTCCAACTTCTCCTTTATCACTGTATAAACATGCGTACTTAGGAAAAGAGGGGGGAAATACATTTATATATTTCATTAAAAACACCCAAAGGAGACTGGGTTGCAATTTAGGATAACAATGACCTTTCAAACCCACAAAATAAAACTCAAACTGTCCAAACACAGGAAGTGGTATCTATGGCTAACATTGCAAAAACACATTCAGGTAACACACACAAACAATGCTAACACACACGCCTTAGGGTCCATTATAACACACACTAATCTAGAATAGAAAGGACCCACGTTCTGCTGCACATGTGCCTGTGTGATCATTTGCGCCTAAATCTGCCCATGGCATGGTGAGGGACCGGGTTTTAAAATTCAATACAAAAGGAATGGTCTGTGACGGAGGCGTGAGGTAATTGTTTGGACTGAGGAAGCTGCGTGGGGTAATTGGTGAGACTGAGCGAAGCTCTGACACTCAGAGCTGGTAATAGAGTGCTGCAGGGGGGCAACAGCCTGAGACATTGAGCCCCTTTGTCTCGTTTGGATTAGAAGTCTTATCAAACAGGAACATTGGACTGATCCTCAGTCAACAGACAGGAGGGGGAGATGGAGGAAACAAAGGGGCAAATATTCGGTACAGGCACATATATACGGTTCGAAAAAGTAGAAGTAAATATGCCGGCAGTATAGTAAATTCTGATAGGGAAGGGAACTGCGCACGGAACTATACAATACAGAAAGAGACAGGAATAATGCAGATATGAGAACGATAAGCATAAACAAGTGGAGTTCAAATAATTTGTAATAAGATCCATCATCCAACCAAAGGTAGACAGACCAGTGATGCAACAACTGTAAAGTTATAAATGTTGACCTTTAATTAGTTATTAACTGCCATAACAGAGTAATAAAATCCAGTCTTCTGCTCTTCATCAGAAATAGGATTAAAGTATTATCGCATGATAATGCTCTCATTCAACTCTGAATGCATTTTTTCTTTTCTTTTAAGCATTGAGTTTAGGATTTGACAGATGGACGAACGGGCACACCCTAAGCCCTCACCTCAAAAGACCAACAAATATCATAGCAGACAAAGCAGAAACCAGTGCACCAGAGCTGTAATAGTGGAGCACAGAAGTGAAAAGCAGCATTACACAAGTGAAAGTAAGAGAGAGGAAACTCACGGTGACTTCTCTCACTACTTAACGCTGGGACAGGATTCAATCGGGCCATTTTGTAGCAGACACCTAATGCTAAATACTTTTTATTCAGCACAATGAAGAATGATGATTGGATGGGAAAAAAGGTAAAAAAAAAATCTATTCCTTCTGATATATCCAGTCTACTTTCATTGAAACAAATGGGGATGATAAAATACCCTTCTCCCTATCACACAGTACAACGCAACAGCGGCAAACTACAGCCTCTGAAATATCCATACAGCTGGAACAACACCCCTTGAAAACAGTTTAAAAAAACAAAACAACTAAACTGTCATGAGAGAAGTTCTTTGCACATCAGTTGCATTAAACTGCATTAGTTTTAGTTAGATGTAATAAATGTGAGGGGTACTAACCAGTTTGTAGTCCTTGGTCGAGAGCTTGGTGAACCACTGGTTAAACTCCAGGACTGCTATTATAGCTACCAGATCCCTGAGGAGGACAACACATGGAGGAGAGAAAAAAATCAGAGCTACCACTGAATATTTATCTTCACCAGCACCACTTCAGACGAGGTGGTAACTTCAGCATATTTACATCAAGAATACTTTGTATAGCACCAACAATGCCTTTCTTCGTTTTGTGACAAATGGTCTTCATCTGTGTACAACTTGATTTTTTTTTTTCTTCATTATGGTGGTGTGCTTTGTTAATATTTAGATGTGTTGGCCAGCAGTCACCTGTTCTCCAGATGGCTGAAATCCTGCAGGTTGAGCTCTCTGGTGTCTTGCGTTAAATAGATGGTGTCGACATCCTGTAAAGGAAACATTTAATTAAAACTGACTGTAGACACATGCACTTGCACAGAGTAGACAAAATAGAAAATCAGGACAAGAAGAAGCAAGAGCTTGAAAAAGATCTCAAGAATTGAAGACATGGGGGAAAGGCTACTGTAGTCTTTTGGCTATCCAGTTTATCAAAGGACTTTATTCAGTTTTATGTTTTCAGTCAACATGCACTGAAAAAATAGTTGAACCAGAATCTGTCAATGCTTTACAACTGTACAAAAAAATATGTGAATAATCCTTACCCACTGCACCTCTTCTCTGTAAGGCAGCCCCAACCAGTCACAAACACATCTGTACATCTGAGAAAACCCACCTACGCACAAAGACAACGGGACAATCCAATAGAAGGAGAGAGAAAAATAAAGACCTGTAGCAAATACAATGTAGATTCAAAATTTGACGCAAGAACTGATTTAATGAGAAATCACAATTGCTCAGACCATAGAAATCTCCTACAGTAGCAGCAGCAGTGTTGTGACTTGAGCCCCTTGCACACACAGACACATCACAGGCTGTAGAAGAACACACAGTAATTAGAGTTAAGTTAGAGGTTCGTACCACAGGGTCCAGGTTCAGCAGGCTTGTTGTTCTCCCACAGAGTCTGCAGAGAGGGCAGCCTGTCTGGAGGCTCCATGCAGAGCTTCTTCATCACTTTACTGAGAGGACAAGACACATGACAACATTTAGCACTACTTTTTCTACGCTGTCGCTGGTTTCAAAACTCCTTTTAAAAGCAACCCTGAGCCACATTTACAAAGCATCACTTTTCAACGGACATTTTCCAAGAAAACAATCAGGGAGTTGCTGTGTACCTGCAGAGTAATCCAGTAATTTAAATTGAAACTGAGTTTAACTGATCACACAAATTCATATCTAACGGTAAAAAAAGAACATGAGCAGCATTAAGTCGACTGCAGCTCAAAACTACAAACACTAGCTTCTCGATCAAATTCAGGACTTTGTCCCACTAACAACACAAAGTTATAAAATGTAAAGGTTTTACTTCTTCATTTATATTCACACTTCCTGTTCTCAACAAAACATAATAAATAACATTCACATCCATATTGCAATACATTAAATCATATTCAGATATATGATTTTTTTTTTAAATGTAAAATACAGTATGTGTGGCTGTGGCGTGCAAACTGTGACTGTGAAATTACCTGAATTGTTATTAGGACGGATTAAAATGATTAAACGTGACTGATGAATTTAAATCGACAGTAAAGAGTGCACACAATATATTGTTATGTTACACACAAACACACATGCTGGGAATAAACTCACCTTGGTGGAAGACCAGGACATATCCTGAGCAGACAGTTTCCTATGTGAGCCACCACCTCATTCACCTCCTCTGTGGAGGGCAGCTTCAGAGAGAACGAGCCTCGCTCGTACTCTATGAACAGCTAAATGGACACACACATTGTTAACCACGAGTGGCTTCACCTACACTCGTATGAACGTGTATTTAGTTTAGACTGTTTTCATATCTTTACTTATTCTGTCTGGTTTTTAAGAATAGTATTTTTGAGAATAGTTTACAGGCAGTGGAAGGATTAATTATAAATCCAGTATCTGTTTATATGTAGACATTCTTCCCTTCATTTCTTATTGAACTTTTCTGTCTCCCTGCTTCCATGTATCTCCACTGAATCCATTGATGAATAATTTAAGCGAGAAAAATAAATCTAACACATCCATCTACCCACTCGACTACATCTATATCCCACATCTTTAAGTTAAGTGAAGTAAAAATGTAATGACATTAACCAAGATGGGCTAACCATTTCAGCATTCACCACAATTATGGAAACGCTGATATAAAGTGATGTGAGCCTCTTCTACAGGCCAGAATTAGCATAATCTTGTCTGGTGCGCAGGAGTCCAAGATATTAAGAGGACTGACATCTCAAGAGATGAGTGGGACAGAGGTTCAGCTGCAGGAACAGTGTGGTTAGTGAGGGATTATCATATTTTGTAGATCCTGCTGACTGACAGCTTGCCAGCTTTGGTCAGAAAGCCAATAGAAACTCAGCCTAGATGGTTTTTTTGGTGCCATATGTTAATGAGTTACAGATTATACTGGCATTCAACATGTTTTCCTGACATCTTTTCAGATGTGTCTGTCTCTCTGCTTCCCAATATGGCATCTGTCATGATTCCAGGCACTTTTCAAAGTGGTAAAGTTGAGTTTGAGTACGCATTTGAGAAAGCATCAATGCTGCTGAAGTATCCCTGAGCAAGACACTGAATCCTGACACTAGGTTAGGCTAAGATAATCACCAGGCTGTAGCTCCATATATAAAAAGACATGCATCTTTTCTTCTAATTTAGTAAGTGTATTGCCTAAAATGTAGAACTATATTCTATGCTCTCAGTGTTGATGTTGGTGTAAGGTTCTTTACCTGCGTTGGCTTGTTGCAAACAATTCCCTGGATCTCCAAATAATTAAAGGAGTGTTCCACCTAAAAGAAGAGCATATAAATTGTACTGTTATACAAAGACATTACCTTCTAATATGGAGAAGGGACAGTGAAAGTAAAAGTCAAGGATTACCTAAACTACTACTGATCATTACAGGACAACGTAACTCATTTTGAACACACAAAACATGCAGTACAGTAAACTAAATATAGCATTATGTTGAATCAGACAGGAAAGCTGCAGTTGTATTTGAGTGTGCACTTGGTTGTAAGTTCTTAAATGCATGAATAAGTCATGTTTTTCTATACAGAAGTATGTCTACGAGTAAATAATAAATAACAACAGTCTTGTCCAGTGACTGTCTGTCTAAGGAATGTTGTGTAAAAGTATGTCTGTTCCATAATTAACAGGTTGGGTGGCAATAATTTCTTCTTTCTATCTCTGCTCCAGTACAGACTTCATCATTGACTCACATTATTTGTCATAGTGCAATTAAACTCATTAGTTGGTTAAAACTAAAATGAAGGCAGATATAAGATATTTTATTGTTAAACCCAATCAGCTGTTTTATCCCACATACTTCTCAGTATGTCTCAGTACTTGATTTCCACTAATTTAATTCAGATAAAATGCAAAAACATACTACATGTATTGTAGTTGAAACAGTCACACATTTTTGTGTGTTTTCTCTTTTTCACGATTTTATGTGAATCATTTTATTTGAGCATGAGTCTTCTGCAGTTTTGACAGAAAATGCAAAGTGAAGTGAAAAAGGTCTCATTGATCCTCATTTACTTTTCTCAACATCAGGCTAAAGAAAAACAGAGCAGTCTAACATCCACCTTTTTAATTTATGTTTCAAGGGAGCATCTCAGGACAAAGGAAAGCAGAGGTCTGCCTTGCTCTGCTTAAAACGGAGAGAAAAAGAGATGCCTTTGTGTGTGATGGGAAACCTGTGCATTCGACTGCAGTATATACTAAGCACAGTTATTCTCAGCTTCAGAAACACATACTGTTCAGTGCCTGAGGGCAGGCCAGGCAGGGAGGCCGGACTATTCCAGGTGGGCGCTGTGTTCCTGAGGCTTGGCTCAGAGATGAGAGGATAAACAGACTGTCTGTCTACTGTCTGACTACAGTGTGTGTGTGTGTGTGTGTGTGTGTGTGTGTGTGTGTGTGTGTGTGTGTGTGTGTGTGTGTGTGTGTGTGTGTGTGTGTGTGTGTGTGCGCGCGCGCGCGCGTGCGCTTGTCTCAGCATGTGGCTGTGCCTGTGGCTACTAATTCCACAGTATAAACACAGTAACAATTCCTCCATTAAAAGGACATTGTAAACACACACACACTAATTCCCATTCAATATCTTAATTGTCAGATAAAACAAAAATACACACATAATTAGCTATTATGAAGGATAAAAAAAAAAACTATGGAAACAGCACAACTCGGGGCATTTGGTGTTGATGTATTTAAGGCAGATTACGTCAGTTATGGAAGACTAAATAACATAAAACTTGACTTCATGAATACAAATAAAACCTTATTTCATTGAAAAAAAAAAACTTTGCTCTTTTTGATGCTTCAGCCCACTTTGTCTGGGAAGACCAGTAGCTTGAGGTGATTTATTTTACCTCATTTTAACACCCCTTTCGGTACATGTTGCAGTGCATCTGACAAAACCTCTTTGTTGAATTCATGACTCCTTTCTACTTATTCTACATTTTATCATTGACCATTATCTCATAGTTTATTACAGCTACAACTCAGCAAAGGCTTCATGGTCTATTGTGACCAACTAATGCCTTTAACATACCATCTACAACTGATGTCACCTTCGATAGAAAATAACAACAAATGATTACATTACAATCAACACATGATACAGAATGAGCAGGTAAAATGTTTGGAATTCCATTAAACAAAGCTAATAGCGGCAGTATATGAGCTAAATTTTGGTTGCTGTAGCGATGTTGTGATACATCAGTCAATAATGAATATAACTGCTTACCAGGTCAGTATGAGGATGTATCTTTTTACTCAATATTTAAAGTAAAATGATAAAATGAAATTTCAACATACTGAGAGAATAGGACAATATTAACTCTAATAGTTTATTACCTTTGTCTCATTACATATTGTATGAAGGGAAGTCAAGATAGCACACATCATTGTGAGATACTGAATTTATTTACAGCATGTGAGAATAGTGAATTTGTCTATTGAATATGGCAGGGTCTAGTACATAGGCTACACAGTACAAATGCAGTATATACTACAATATGTACGAGGTAATGTAGTACAAGGAGTAGAGAGGTCTGCAATATTACTTACTACAGACTTTGATGTTGATATTTTTACCAAGCATTTATTTTTTCTGTTTGTTACAATGAGCAGGAAACAATGCCCAGACTTATCTTGAAAGAGGTCACTCAGTTTTATTTAATTCAGCCAGTAAATTATGTGGCAGCAGTCTGGGCTGATTCAAGCCAGTGTGGTGATACATTTGAGTTGTAGCCAATGGCAAGTGTCATGCTGAGGTGTATGGAGGAACCAAATGCCTCAGTAATTGTGTTGGTCACTCATTCGTTCACTGTCCGTCTGTCAGTTTAACTACTCTTTTCTTTTAGTCCTAATTTTTATGAAAAACTTAAATTATGTTTGTTTTTCTGTAGAGAAGATTATTAGATGTGCAGGTACTGATTATCACTGTGAACATTCAGGATACTGTTAACTTTTAGTGACAATCCTAAGTTTTAAGCAGCTGCATATTTATTTTTCTTTCAAGTTTGATTTCAGGTTGAGATAGTTAGCATTATGTTATGTCCTGGTTCT
This sequence comes from Brachyistius frenatus, assembly GCF_029030835.1. NCBI lineage: Eukaryota > Metazoa > Chordata > Actinopteri > Embiotocidae > Brachyistius > Brachyistius frenatus. The sequence goes on along the minus strand of NW_027210613.1, from coordinate 4,926,702 downwards.
GAAAGTTATGGCCAGTGTGAACTGTTGTCATATAAATCCCCTTTCTTCTGACAATAAACAATGACAATACACATATACAAACATGTAAGATATATAGCAACAAGGGGCTAAAAAACTAAACAGACAATAGGCAAGAATAGAAATATGAATGACGTGTGTGCTTGTGTGTGTGTGTGTGTGTGTGTGTGTGTGTGTGTGTGTGTGTGTGTGTGTGTGTGTGTGTGTGTGTGTGTGTGTGTGTGTGTGTGTGTGTGTGTGTGTGTGTGTGTGTGTGTGTGTGTGTGTGTGTTTGAGAACATGTGTGTATGTATTGTTGGAGACACTAGCAGACAGTCAGACCCTGCAGCTTCTCAAGAGGAGCCAAACCATCAATCGGAGAGACACATAGACAAAAAAAAAAAAAATCTACTGAGAAGGGCAGGACAGAGCTAGAGGGGGATTTCAGCTATTACTAAGGGAAGAGAAATACACAGTGAGGTGTTTAACTGAGGGTTTACATCTACTGCAATACAATACTTCAACCACAAGGCCTTGGGCTGCCTTCAGGAATACAATACAGCTCTGACAAAATACTGACTAGTTCTCTTGTGTTTTTTACACACCACCACTTTCAAATCCCACTTTCATATAACATAACATAGATTAAAACATAGCCTACAGTACATTCAGATGAATGAACAGCCAACACTGTCTGAGCTTTAAGCAGAACACAGCTTTAAGCAAAGAGCTAGAAAATTAATCTACAGAGGATGTACAGTGATTAGCTCGTGTGCTGGAACATTGAGCAGAAGATAATCTTCATTTGCAGTTGACTTATATCCACTGTATTATCGATTTCACATTAAAAACAAGTCAATAGAAGGAGAAATATGGTAACAGCTGTTTCCATGGATGTCTGCAGGCTTCATCTTTTAACTAGATGCTGCAAAAACCCAGAACAGGCACCGTTGGTAACAATGAGGAAATTGGAAAGTAAAATAAAATATTCCTAATGATGAAGAGTTTCATAAAGATGTTACAGAAATTTAAGTATTTTTGAAAATCTGGAAATATGAATAGTGACTAAATTTGGACTCGACAAACTTTTAAGCGCCAAAACAATTATACCATGAACAATAATGTTTTTTTTTTTTTTTTTAAATAATCTCTGTAAACAATGAAGAAAAAAATGTAAAGAACTTCTTAAATGTAAGAATTTGCTGCTTTTCCCTTTATAACATCATTGTAGTTGAATATCTGTTGAATTATCTGTTGTTGGTGACACAAAACAAGCTGTTTAAATCATCATGTTCGGCTGAGAATTTGTGGTGGGCCCTCTTCACTGTTGTGTGACATTGTATTGACTGAATGATTACTGTAAGTGGTAATGAAAATATTCTATAGTCACAAAGAGTCCCTATAGGTCAAACTATACACTGGTTCTTTTGAGATAAAAACATCAGATTGGATTGGATTTAAGACATCGATTATCCCTGCTGAACTTTGGCACAGTGGTGAGTGGGGGATGAAAAAACATGGAGGTAGGGAAAGAGACAGAGGGAGTGGATGAAGTAATCTGGATTGTTGGAAAAGAAGAGGAGGATGAGGGTGGGAAAGCTGAACGAATAGAGAGCAGAGGTGATCTGTGTCTGTAATCTGGCCGAGTAGAGAGAAAAATATAGAGATTTACTGCAAAAGACCTGCCTCGCACCACAGGAGGGATTGAGACCAAGAAAAAGAAAAAAAAACTGAGACATGCAGTAGGCAGAGTTGATAAAGGAGGATTATATCTTCATAAAAGAGGTGTCTAATCCTCCCTGGTCGAAAGACAGCACGCAGATATAAACCAGATGCCGAGCCAGTTGAATAAACGGATCCGAAACCTGTGACTCACAACACTGGAAACACACTGTATGATGTCATATGAAACAGGGTCAGCTGGAATGTTCTTTCCCCCACTAAAACTATAAATCAGTTTTCAAGCAAACAACCAATCAACTTAACATCTCTGTGAGCATCTTATTGACTGGAGAGCACACAGCTATCTGAAGAGCAAGTGTTGCGTATTTACATGACCTGGTACAAGATATGATGTAATGTGATATCATGACTCGAGGAAAATACTGCTGAGTGATACTTTCTCTAATCAAGAGGTTTCATCAGTCAAGATTTGTAGGTAGTAGTTTCCATCTAAGGTCACAGACCCATTTGATTTTGTGAATCTGTGCTTTAGTCAGCGTGTGGTCACTTGAGGATATTAAATTTCATTACTGCCAATGAGGGCCCACTGGTGTTGAAAGTTGCTGACACAGGAAAGTCGGTTAATTACATTTTGCGTGAATGAATAATCATCGGAGAATGAACAGAGTATATTAAAAAGCTTGATCTAAAGCTGTCTCTGCTGAGCGAAATTCATCCCGATCAAGATCATGTGATATGGTCAAAGAGCTGTATGAAGATCCAAAATAAACCTTGAAACCCTTAAAGCAAAGTGATTTGTGCAGTAACCACTTATTTGCAATACTTATATGCAAAGAGATGTCTATAAACTAGGATTGCTTCCACTGGTGAAAATCTGATAGGGATGCACTGGGTTTGAGGTTTACTGTGTGTCCATACAGTTTCTGGAAACAGGCAGACCCAGCTCACTGAGTTACCAACAGTAGCACAAGTCTGATGTTAAATTTGATAATGGAAGGAGTGATAGACTCAGTTTGGCATCGCTGGCAGTTTCAGTGAACATCTGCATTGTGTTACTGCACTGCTGGTTTTCATGTGGTAGTGGTGACGATGCTGGTAAAGATGATGACAGATGTTTCATTGCTGGTGACGGTGCTAACAGTGGCCATCTGCTCTCCATTATGGCCCCGCAGTTTAAAAAAAGGTTGTCAATTCACTGTGCAATTGCACTATAACCAGGTGCACACAGAGTTATGACTTAAGCCTAAATCTACTCTTTGTATCATCAGTGAAAACAATCACACGTGTGCAAACATACACGATAATTCAAAGATGTGCTCAGCTGGGAAAATATCTACAAGAGGGTACACAAATTATTGCTATTCAGTGAAACTTCATAATACAAACTTAAGAAACTAATACCTTTAGCCATATTCAGCAATAACAACACATTTTTAGTAAATAACAGAGATTCAAAGGACTAAAGCTGCTCTCTATTAATATTTATTTAGATACATATTAGGACAGATTGAAATCACGATGTAGTAAAAGTCACTTGAGACAACAAGTTAACGGATATCTGGAGTCTGCTGTGTCCCTCAGGTTTTTTAGCACAGCGTTTTAGCTCATTGTTTTGGTTTTGATTGTGACAGCTTACAGCTCTCAAATCGTCTGTACACTAGAATTACTGAAAAATGAGTGAACATGCATTTACCAGCTAATGAGCCAAAAAAGTTCTCTCCTAAGTTGTGGGGACCCAAACTGAGTAAAAAGGAGAGTGAATACTTCATGGACAGAAACATGACTCTAAATTACAGCTACAAAATCTTTTGTAACATGTTATGTCATATCAACTTCATAGAGTTCAGTACGTCAGTGTGGTGTTCAGACCTTCTTCTTTTCAGTAAACTAGTACAGGTTTAAAGAATCAAAATTTCTGGAGTTGTATTGTGTCATTAATTTAAATTTAGATAACTCACATTTTTTTGGAGATTGTCTACTGTTTATCATTGTAATTCCACCATAAAAAAAGAACGGTAAACTCCGATGACTGTACAAGCAGACTTAAAACGCAACTGCTGCTCTTACCTTGGTGGGAATGCGTGCTGTCAGGAGGTAGGCTCGATGAGACGCGAGAGCCTAAGAGGGAACAGACAGAATAATGAGTGTGTAGCTGTAAATATATACTCTAGCTGTAAATATACTCTCTGAACAACACAAACAAGGAAATGACAAAGAGCACAGAGAAGTGCTCCACTGACTCATCAAGATGAAAGGACTTGTGACTCTGAAACATCTCAGTCGGTACAAAAAGAGAGAAACAAACAAAGAGGAATAAGAAAGATTCCTCTCTACTTAAAACATAAAACAGACAATCATTTCAGAAGCATTTAAAGAAGTGTTTGGCCTTAATTAGCACAACACACTAACATACATATTACATGTGGGAAATTAGGCTTTGTTTTTATTGGAACTCCCCTTGTCGTAGTGATGCCATGGTAGTTCACTGTGTATTTCTTGATTTTGTGTTTGTGTTGCTCCTGCATGCTGAGCAAACTGGGAAGCAGCAGCTGCTGGTTATTGTAGCACATGACGAGGACTGAGCTTGCTTTTGTTGCCGCTCTGTGGGAGAAAAGTCCCGGCTCAAGGAGGCATAACTGGAGAACATAAACTTGACATTCCTAACCAGACAAACGTTAACAAAGGTTATTTGTCTGGTTTACTGAGATGGATGCCACAGAATGTGATATTGTTATAAAGCTGATTTGAACAACTCGCATGACTCCACGTGTGTCAACACTGAAAAAGACGCAACTTTAGGAAAGATTCCAGTGTTGCTCACATTGACCCATCTGAACTTTAAACTTCTTGATGATTATATTCAAAAATGTGGTTTTCCTCTTGTTCTTTCAGTTAAATGTTTGAGCTTCACTGTGCTGTGATGAATGTGCACAGTTATAAGTACTGTTTTCTACTGAAAGGGGAACGTTTCTCTGTGCTCATTGAAAATCTGATTTTGAGCAGTGGGCATAGAGAAGAATTTGTGACATCACAAATAGCCTTTAAGCCAATCCTGGTCCAACATTCAATTTACACAAGCCTGATTTGGAATTCAAAATGTTAAAATGTGCTATTCTATTCAAAATGAAAAAAAGATCAACGCCTAATAGAAAGTGATATTAAATATAAACGCGTGTTTATGACACTATTTTCTCCTGTCAAACAAAATAACCCAACGCACCAACGGCTGACCTTTAAGACATTAAGGGGACACTTCCACCTTTTTTCGGAGAAAACATCCAGCAAAGTTGGTCAGCAAAGGCACACACCAGGAAAGGCGGCAACTAATAATTGTTTTACATTAGCACCTCATCTACCAATTATCTTTAGATTCGTCATTAAATCGATTGGTCCCTAAAATTTTTTAAAACATTGACAAATCAATTGACCCTATGGCAGAGCAGTTTGGTCAAATAATGGATGAGATAAAATACCCTGAGCATTTGGTTTGACTCCAGGCTGGTCCTTTGTTTTATGTCATTCCTCTGCTGTCTTTAATTTCCTGTTTATTTGAATAAAGCAAAAGCTATTTTTTTCACAACTACTTAATTTTTTTGCTAAAAGATCTTCGAGCCATGCTGATTGCATATAAGAATACTCAATAAATATATTAGTCAAATATATATATAAAAGGATTCATAATCTTGGTGTTTAGAGGACAGCTCAAAGCCTCTTTCACCTGTTGGGTTTGGAATGCTACACCAAAAAGATGGAGCTTTGAGGCTGATGAGAGGGAGCAGAAAAAAAGATCAGAAGAGAGAGAGGATTGGAGAGAAGGTTCAAAAGCAGAAGAGAAAATAAAGTAGTTCAAAGGAAGGAAGAAGAGAGGGGAGAGCACAGCATATTAACAAGTCTCAGATAAACATTGGCTTGAAGGGCAGAGAGGGAAAAAAAGACATAAAAAAGAGGTGAGGAGAGAACACACGGGCAAACTGGATTAAGGAAAGTCGAGAAACCGTCGCAATCTTTTTACAGCATGTGAAAAGAGAAACAGAGGGATGAGAGACGGGGGTAAAAGGGATGACAGTGTTTCCAAGCCTTCTGTGGCTCATCTCCACGGGCAGCGTTTGTGTGGTTTGATGTGATGGAGACAGACAGGCAGGCCTGTATGGCCAAAGATAACCTCTTCGAAAGAGCACCAGTCACCACTGCTACGCCCAGCTCTCCGTCTCTCTTTCTCAGTCTCATTTCTGTAATGTAGCTCTCATTTACATACCGTGTGCATCCAGCTATGATGATGGAATACATTTTGTAGTTTCACTTTAAAAGTCTTACGAGTTTCTTAAGGATCATTTTGGTTAGTTCCTACAAAATCATCCTTTAAGCTGTGATGGATACATACAATTGGCAATTTGAGTAATAATTTTACAGTTTGAGTTTGTTTTATCTTGTAAATAAGTTTGGCTCAGTTTGGGATTTGTTAAAGGGGCTCTCCGCTGACTTGACACATTTGGTAAAGTTTACTCATAAAATAATTTAGCCGGTGCAACAGCTGGAAAATATCCAATATAAAAATAAGAGGAACTTTCCAAAATAAAAAAAATAAAAATAAAAAAAATGTGTTGAACTTACTAGGGTTGTTTTTTAGGGACTAAATGCCAGAATGTCTTGACCTCTGCAGCACAGATGGGACCATTATTTGTTTAACAGCTTTTTGAGAGTTATCCAACTTTATGCACGGGTCAAGATAAATTACTGGAATTACTCTTTAAAAGCTGTACTTTTATCGGGCTCCCCTTTTCCCCCCCCCCCCCCCCCCCCCCCCCCCCCCCCCCCCCCCCCCCCCCCCCCCCCCCCCCCCCCCCCCCCCCCCCCCCCCCCCCCCCCCCCCCCCCCCCCCCCCCCCCCCCCCCCCCCCCCCCCCCCCCCCCCCCCCCCCCCCCCCCCCCCCCCCCCCCCCCCCCCCCCCCCCCCCCCCCCCCCCCCCCCCCCCCCCCCCCCCCCCCCCCCCCCCCCCCCCCCCCCCCCCCCCCCCCCCCCCCCCCCCCCCCCCCCCCCCCCCCCCCCCCCCCCCCCCCCCCCCCCCCCCCCCCCCCCCCCCCCCCCCCCCCCCCCCCCCCCCCCCCCCCCCCCCCCCTGCCTGGTCATTTTTTTTTTTTTAGCAATGTTGTTAATCAATATTATACAAAATGTTATATGTAGCCAAAACTAACTGAGTTGCAACAATTAGGTAATTCATTGACTAGTTGATCAACAGAAAACAAATGAAGTGTTTATGAACCAATTAACTATTCTAAGTCATTTATTGATGACAAAAAGCTCAAATTCTTTGACTCCAGCTTCTTGTGATTATTTTATGCTTCCTTTAGAACTCCATGATAATAAATCGAATATCTTTTGATTGTGGACTGTTGGTCGGGACAAAAGCAAGACATTTTTGGCTGCACCTTGGGCTTTGTGAAACATTGGTCACCATTTTTCAATATTTCTAACATTTTAAAGACCAGCTAATGGATTAATCAAGAAAATAACCAATTTGTCAACAATTAAATGAATGTTTATTTGGGGCCCTAAACTGATGATCCAACCTTCGGAAATAAAGTCCCACCAGGTATTGCCGTAGATCTCGCTGACTGTGAGTAGAAGAGAAATAAACTGAGCACTGAGGATTTGTCTTCTATGTCAGTCTTAGTTGACAGGATTTTAAAGCATTCACTACTTAAATAATCAATTACATGAATGCATTAAAGCAGTACAGTAGACGGCCAGATAAAAAGGTCACACCGCTGAGACTTTCTGCTAAAATGAATTCAGTGCTCTTCATGTCTTGTTAAAACAGTTTTGAATACTCTAATCTAAGTTTTCACAGCCTCTTGGATTTTCATTTAGTTTCCCCCCTCCCATCCTCCACCCTGTCGATGCATGACTGCCCTCTGCCCTCTCCCAGTGCACCGCTCTCTCCATCTGCCCTTTTGAGCGGACAAAAGCAGAATTCCCCATGACCCCCCTTCTCCTCTGCAACTTGCCCTCTACCTCGCTCTGTCTTTACTCTCTATCTTAAATGGATTTAAGCCCTGAGCCTTCCCACCAGCCAGTGATTTCACAGCGACCACCATAGCGCCTTCAGCTCCACTCAGCCAACCAGATGGCAGCAGCATTGGAGCATGTTTACCAGAGCAGAGAGAGCATCTGCTATTATTCTCTCTCTCTCTCACTGTAATACACACACACACACACACACACACACACACACACACACACACACACACACACACACACACACACACACACACACACACACACACACACACACACACACAAACATCCATACGCAGACTGGTGGCTCACATGCAAGACCACTGCCACAAGCTCTAAAGCAACATTTGTCTTCTTGGCCTGCAACACGAGCCAGACACACACACTTACACACACTAAGTGCATGAGAAAGAAAGTTGACAAGGTCTTGAACCCCATTAAAAGGTTAGCAATAAAGGCACAGGTCTAACTCTGTGTGTGTGTGTGTGTGTGTGTGTGTGTGTGTGTGTGTGTGTGTGTGTGTGTGTGTGTGTGTGTGTGTGTGTGTGTGTGTGTGTATCTGCTGTGTAGTCCATTCACAGTTATATCATTCCCAGATTATCTTTTTTTTTCTGTCAAACCCCCTCTCTCCATGTATCCACATGTGTAAAGCCACACGTGCACACTTACACACATTTATGTTGCTATGGCAACAGCTAGCCATGCATTTGTGAATACACACACTGATAGACACTCACGCATGAAAGTAGCACACTGGAGAGCCAAACCCTGCTCAAGAATGTCAATGAGTTTTCAGCCCCTTAAACAACATTCATGCTGGACTACAGTAACACTGAGTCTCTGTAGGAAACGAAGCACCGCAGAGAAGTGTTTTCATCCGCACTCATTCAGCTGTGGCAGCACTCAACCACAGGAAATCTACCCCCACCCAAAATGCTTTTATTCATCCATCATGTCTTGGGGTGCATTCACGCTCAATTATATCTTCCTGTCCCACGAGTTCACATCTATTCTTTTAGTTTGGCTTTGTTTGGTTAGGAGCCATTTCTCCTCTCTACTCTGGTGGCATCACCAGAAATGCTTATTACAAATGCATCACGTGTTTCACTTCCACAGCCGATTCATCTTCTCGGAAATGCAGCCATTAAAAAAACAAAACAAGCATTTGCAGTGTTCTTAGTTCTTTACAGCTGATTAGCTTATTTTAGGACCAAGAGAAACAGAGGGAAACTGCTTGGACGGCTACATTAAAAGGTTAAAAACAACACTTTAAAGTTCAAACACCTGCAATATCTAGTTTGTCTAATCCATTCAAAACCTACAAGTTTTCTTTTTTTTTTATAGTGGGTTATGAGCTCCAGTACCACTGGACAGAGGCAAGCTAGTGTTCATGCTAAGCTACTCCATGTGTGAATTAGATTTTTTTTTTTTTTTTTTAAAGAAAAGAAAAAAAGGATGAATTTGAGGCTTTTATTGTCAGTTGATTCAGAAAACCATTATAATATTTTCGAGTTCTAACTTCAAAAATGTGGCTTGCTGTTTTATACAATTATGATATGAGAGGCCCATGTGGTCAAATCACCTTAGCCTCTGGGATATTGTAAGTGTCATTTCCCGTGATTTTTTTTTTTAAATCTTAAAGAGAATAAATCAACAAGAGATTAATCAAGAAGGACAGAGAGTTGCAATTGTAGAAATGTAACTCACAACTATCATCCTTCTTCATTAACGTACCCAAAGCTATGTGAGTATAGTGTATTTTTTTTTTATTTTTTTTTTAGGAAATGAGGGCCAAAATCTTTATTAACCAGTATTATCATACAAAAAAAAAAAAGAAAAGCAGCAACATTTTACATTTCAGAAGCTGGAAACAGAAAACTGTGATTTGAATTTGAATAACCATCAATGATCAACATTTTTGGCATTGGACAAATGTGTTCAAGTAATTGTTGCAGTTTGAAATGAAAATCAGGTTGCAGCCATAAAATGAACAGACTAGTGGAAAACACACTGACACGATTCCATTCATCCCCTCACTCCACTGCTGACACAGAGTCCTTGTTACATAACTAATGCCAGTATGTCCTTCACGTGGATGTGTGTCTATGGCTAGTATTAATGAGTCATGATGCGTTGGCCGCAAACTCAAACTGTCAACAGCACAGTAGAGGCGAGTATTTTTAGGGCTGTGCAGAAAAAAGGGAGAGAGAGAGAGCACATGCAGAGCTCAGCCACTGAGAGGAGCAGAGTGGACACCAGAGAGAGGGAGAGAAGGAGAGTGGAGGCAGAAGAGCAAAGCAAGTGAGATGACTTAATAGATTGTAAGTGCTGTTTTGCTGATAAGGAGCCAAGATTTAAATCCAATCATAGGGAGGAGGTCTTTAATGAATGGAAGTGTTTAAAAACTGTTTCATCTCTGTCAGGACTGATGCTGCTGGGATGACTCTCTCTTAGCTTTTCGTAAACTGAAATCAATCAGCTCAGCCTGAATTCAATGCAGTGAATTTCTCTCCCTATCTTATCCTGCACTTCCTTGCTTTTCCTATTTTTTCTTCCATAATTCCTTCATGTCATCATGCTTTTTTGGCCCCATGCTCTCTCACTTTATTTTTTAACAGAAGGTTCTAGATGGTTAAAAAAAAAAAAGGGACCATGATGCTCCCTTTTTAAATGATATGAACTATTTTTGTGACACTTCGATGAGAAATGGATGATAATTGTATAATCGAACCGTCACTGCACAGCATTTTTGTAAAGCAGAAATCCATTCTGTGGAAGAAAAACAATTCCCAGGCTTTGTTTCACCTCCTGCATGCTTGCCCTCTCTGTCTTCCTTATCTGGAATCCAAAGCCACATAGCATCCTCCATAAAGAGATGTATGTTGTACATGAGGAACAACACACACACACACACACACACACACACACCACACACACACACACACACACACACACACACACACACGCACACGCACACGCACACGCACGCACGCTTCACTTTTATCCTGGAATAATCAGGGATGATGTAACTCAGTGTAAGAGAGGAGCAAGACTCTCCAGGCTGCTGATTATTGGGTTAGCATAAAGCAGCAATTATACAGGACAGAACCGGTGTCAGTATCGTCTGTGAAGTGTAGAGGTCTTCACACATCTCAGGTCCACATTATCCCATCGGGTCGGGTGGGGTCTTTGGTCCAAATGTTTCCGAGTGTATGATGTCGTAATCACCACAGGAGGAAGTATTTTAGGAAATCATTAGCCGATTAAATAATGGCCGGCGAATACTTATTTTGGGGAATTTTGTTTCATAGATGTTAAATTGGGAAAGATAGAAAGTAAAGTTTTCTGTCTGGGTTCGAAAATGTTTTATTGATGGTGCAGAAGAGATAATTAAGACTTTCACTTTGCATTTAAACTAATTCTTTTTGGAGTTAGTTGCTATGACTTTACATGGGTTCTCTCTCTTTGACCGTGACAGCTTGGTAACTTCATTATGCTCCTGTCAGTGTTGCTCTTCTCTTTCTTTTAAGGTCTGTTCAGGGTGTCTGCATTTTGAATTAGCTCTAATCATCCCACTTTTCCTTCGAATCGTGTCTCTCTTTTATCCTGTCTTGCCTAAAAACTCATCTTAGTTCATCAAAACTTTATATGAATTCATGGTTTTGAGGAAGATTTTCTGGTATGTCCCAAAGTTCTTTCTCTCGTTAACTCTAACATTTTAGACCTGTGAAGACCTCTAGAGCATGGCAGTGATAAAACTAGTGGCACCTCTTGAGCACTCATTCATTGAGTTACTGAATTAGTTTATGGTATGGCCACACAAGTGTTGTATACATGCCTTTTTGGCTGGACCACAACATGCACGCCCATGTCTGTCACTGAGTGAGTCAGGGACTGAGTGATAAAGTCACACCATTGGTTGGCCGAATGCTGCAACTTCCTCTATCCAGTTCAAATGTTAGGACATACATGGTAAAAGGGTTTTGACCTTGTCTTGTTTGCACGTAATACAATTCCTGACACAGGTTAGTTGACCCCAGTGATACAATGTTACATTTAAACCAATCTCTTGCATAAACTTAGCCTTCAAATCTTCAAAACATCTTAAAAAAACGACCTTGAACCTTTAATTTAGACTTGGTTAATCACTTCAGCTGCAGAGAGAACACACTCTTCTGTTTCCCTGCCACCATGTGCATGCAGTGGGAATTGGCTCTGAAACCTGCATTGATAGAGTGGGATTAGAGAGAAGGAGACCTGATTGGACTGACACAGGAGAAATCACTGATGGGATTTACTGTGAGGCCAACTTGAACCCAAACTGGCTCCAGAAAAGAGTCTCCTCACCGCTCCAAACTCAGGCACAGAAATCATTTGTTTTACAATACACTGATTCTCTGCTGCGAAGACAAACTGCTGACAGTGCAGCTGAGGTCTGGTCCTGTAACGTCTGCAGACTCACACTGCGCCAAACCCACAGCACAATGCGAGTATGTTGTACTCTTTCAAAGTACAGCATGGTTCAATGAGACAACAGCTAACATGATGTGTAGTCAGGACAGCAACCCGAGAAGTAAAGACATTCCCTCGCCTTTAAATATGTAGCATCATTTATAGCACTTATGGGAATAACAAAAAAAAAAAACGTATTGTTTAGGTTGCACAAATGCTTAATAATTCACCACTTCTTTTGGAAAGGGTCCTCAGACAGACAAGCTACAAATTACTTCGTCAGGATAATTCCATATCCTTCTGCACTGAACCAAGGAGAGAATTGAAAGAGAGACATCAATTTTCTTTTATTACTGCCCTGCTCATCATTATGTGTTTTACTGCTGGAGAGATGAGCGTGGTGAGGAACAAAGGCAGCTGACAGTGGTACTTCCTGAACAGATTTGATTGGCTGGTTTCATCAGACCACAGCTGCTGTGAGGTGAGGCATCAATAACTGTGGTGTCTGGTTACGTCACATTTAATTCTCTATTTTCAATTTGTTTTGTTGTTACTGCTACTGCATTTATTTATTTTTTTTGTCAGAATACGAACTGTCATCTTAAATGCACAATGTGTTGAATAATGAATGAGAGGCGATATAAGCTTGAGAAATGGAAACGTATCAGAGCACTTTAGAACCAATAAAAATTCCACACATCTGATAATCTGTTTTCAGACTAAAAACAGACCCATTTTTTCTGTAATTGTGTACCATTTATTGCACATTATCTCTGCATGCTGCCTGTGTGCCTGACAAGCTTAAAATGTTCAGTCAACCTCCTCAACATGTCTGACTACACAACTACTGAGACTGACAGAGCATTGCCTTTTCAGATTAGGATTATATTCCAGGTTCCAGGTCCAGGCTAGAAATCAGGTTGTTGTTTTTTTTAACCTGGACTCTGGTGGGAGTAAAGGGGGTTTCCTCACAGAACAGTAACACCCTCTATGAGCCTTGTGCATGTTACAGAGATAAGGAATACTCACACGGGTTCATTCATTCATCAGCATGCCAGCCAGACACAATGGGGAGGAGGTGCTGGTGTGTGTGTGTGTGTGTGTGTGTGTGTGTGTGTGTGTGTGTGTGTGTGTGTGTGTGTGTGTGTGTGTGTGTGTGTGTGTGTGTAGCTATGTGATTGTGAGCCAAGGTTTCTGGGTAAATAGGATATTACTGCAGACCACAGGGATAAAAGAGCAGGATAGAAAGAAACAGAGCGTGGCGGTGGAGAGAGCATCATTTTTTACAACTCAAGTCAAAAATAAATTCAAAGTGGGGAACCTCCTCAGACTGGCATACAGTGCTTTGTTAAGGGGAGAGAGAGACACACTGTACACGTGTGAGACGGTGGTGAGAGAGGGAAAAAAAAAAAGGGAATGACAGAGACAAAGGCAGAGCACTGAGGGGGAGGAGGGAGAGGAGTTTCGGTCTGGGCTGGTGTTGGCATTACCCATGGTGTCCCTCTGGAGTGGCAGTCTGCACTAAAACACATACACATACACATACAAACACATACTCAGCGTGCGGTGCACTAATGACTGATCACATTTATATTTATATCTTAAACTGCAGTGAAGTAAAGGTTATCTCAAGATGATGTTATCAAGGTAAAAATTATGAAAAGAAGACGTGGATGATGTAAGATTAATTCTGGGTTTCCTTGTTAGGACCCTAATGGGACCATTCAGAGGAACCGAAAGCAGAATTGGGAAAGTACACCACCGAACAGACATCAAATGTTCTGTTTTAAGTAATAGTTTAAACATTGTTGTAAATATGCATTTTTCATCCCTGTGGCATTCGATAAAAAAAAATCAATACCATTGTCATATCTGTCCATTATGGACACAGCCAGTGAGTTTAGCTTAGCACAAAGACTGGAAACAGGAGGACATTGTCCTACACTGTCCAATGGTATTAAAATCTACTGGCCAGTACCTTGAAACCTCAGTAATCAACCTGTCCTGCTCTTTTTTCCCAGTCTTTGTGTTTACCAGCTGCAGCGTTACATTTAATGGACAGTTTCGACAATTAACGATCTTCTCATCTAACTCTTACAAAGCGAATAATCATAAGAATTCCACAAAATTATAATAGAAAAACAAAGTATTGCTTGAAGAATAAAGACAAAACTCATACTGGGAAATAGAAAAAGAAGATGCTGCAACTTTCACCCATTTCTGCTCAGCATTGCCGAGGAAATGTATTCTACTTCATTGAGTTAGGGTCATAAAACATCGATATTCAGTCCAACATACTGCTGATCTGTCAGAATCCACACTCAGGATGAACACACCCACATCTGGAAACATGGACACGCCTGACTGCAGACAAAGACCAAGAACATAGTGACTATAGGGAGAGTATACAGTGCCTAACGTGTGTGTGTGTGTGTGTGTGTGTGTGTGTGTGTGTGTGTGTGTGTGTGTGTGTGTGTGTGTGTGTGTGTGTGTGTGTGTGTGTGTGTGTGTGTGTGTGTGTGTGTGTGTGTGTGTGTGTGTGTGTGTGTGTGTGTTATAATGACAAAAAATGTAATAAATATCAATCATCCCTGGAATAAAGTCCAGTGAAATAAAACAACAGAGAAATAGGCATGAAGGTTAGATGTCTGCAGACGATAAAAACAGTAATGTGACATCAACTGCAAGGACGCCATAAAAACCAACCATGCAGCAGAAGAATATGACAGTGCTGGTAGACAAGTTACAACAGTTGTTTTGCTGAAAAGTAGCTGCATGTGTGCAAAATGTGGCAGAATCCTGGAAGTCAGAGAACTGTCCAATATCATACACGTGCTTTAATTTCCATCTGATCTTAGTTGTTTAATCAAACCTCATCGTCCGAGCAGTCATACAGTCATCAGACAGGCAATGAAAGAGACAAGTAAGACATTCTTTTAACAAAAAAAACATCACATTGATTAGACCCAATTGTTTAGTGGCTGTTTACTATGACATGCTGTACAAATGTCATTACCATCCAATCAATGCTGACTGTTGCTGTGACCCACAAACCCCATTCAATTGTAGTCAGCGAGAGCCAGCCAGCTGTCTCTGTATCAGCCAGGCTGCTGCATTTTAACACCTAACAGACACTTTTACCACAGTAGGGACCAGAATATGCTGATTATCAAAACAGGAATATATAAACTGATGTCATCAAAATGGAAATAGAAAGACAGGAAGTAACAAGATCTAATTTGGCTCATGTGATCTTGAGGTTGAAATCAGACATATTGGAAAGCAATAGTGCAAAATTATAAAAAACAAACCCATCGAGTCAATGACCTGAGGCGGGGTCAATTATATTACTAAGACTGTCTGAGTGACAATGACCCTGACCTATAAGATAATAAAGATGAATGACTAGGGGCGGGGCTTGCGTGGGACCAGGCTGTGTGGCTGGTTGATATCTCTCCAGGGAGGTTTAGTAGGGCACTGTGGGCTGGAGATATGCAATAACAAAATCCCCATTGAGCCTGGTGAGGAGTAATACTACACAGAGATAGACCAGATATTCAGCCTGGGAAAGAACTGACTGTAGGTCAGGGGATGTTTTGTCTTTCGCTGTCTCACACACGATGCAGCTATAGTTCCAACTTTTTCATGTCTTAGTGTTGTTATGCTGTGTATCCTTATGGAATTGTAGCCATGCTTTTCTACATGCTTGAATGTTTAGTATATTCACAGAAGGTTTAGTGCTTTGTTAGTTGCATATTCGCCAGCTTGATTTCCTGGTTTTGCTAGCTTGTTTTAAACATGTGTAAAGACAAAATGTTGATATTTTTATATTTTTGAGCTTGCATAACATTTATTTTGTGCAAAATTGTGTTAATTAGAAGGTACGTTTGTGGAAGTAAATGTGTGGCTGAGTTGGCATGTAGCTACAGCAGTGATGCTGCAGTGTACAGCTGAGACCATGTTGGCTCATGGAGCATTTTACTTATTTACGCTGTGAGAATTTGATTTACCTTTTTGTAATATCAGTGCACACGATGCAAAATTAATGCTGTATTTCTCTACAATTTGCTTTGCACTCAGTAGCTAAAAGCCCATCTGGTCGCTTTTCCACTACACAATAGAAAACAGAGTTTGACCCACACACACGCTGAGAACCAACTCCATGCACACTGACTCCTCCTTAACCCAGCCATTTAGCTGAGTCTGTTCCAGCACTTTACATGAACCACTCATAAAGAGACTGAGAAAAAAACCTGTGATAGCACGGTGCAGATGTATAGTGTGCTAAAATTAGACTCCCTGACTAGAACCTAAACTGAATTCTGCATTCACTCTTTTCTGAAAGGCTGTTCTGGTTGAATTAGTGTTTTGGTCTCTTTGATCCTATTTAAATAAGGGAGGAGATATCACATTGCCGTATATAATGAGAGGCAAAGAAGTGTAGCTAAGGAGATTATTTCCAGCTGGGAACACAAAGGCTTAAATACATCTAAAACTTTGATCTGTGTTTAGTAAAGAACTGAGTCATTTCTTATGTCTTCAAGCTGGACTGAACTAACCCTCACAAATGTTTACTGTGCTTATGTTTGTATGTTTCCTCTCCCACATTGCAGGTGAAGTGAGTGAGGTGAGATTGCTCATAGGTGTGACTGCATGTGAAAAGATACAAGGGTAGCAAATTAAATTCGGATCCAAAAATCACATCCAAAAACACAACTGCATCTTTGCCTCTAAAATGTTTAGGATTTGCTGTTTTGTTTCCATCTCACTTAGCTAAACCCTTCTCCACTGTGCTGCGCCAGTGCTGGAGGATGGTCAGACTGTACCCATATTAAGTTCTTAATCAGAGAAAAAAAACTGCCTCACTTGTGTGTACTCCTTTAAGCCAATCACAATTATCGTGGGCGGTGCTAAACTCATGATGCAGCAATGGTGCTCTCTGCAAAATGGTAAATAGTAAGTAAGCAAGTTTATTCAATATAGCACCTTTCACAAAATGCTTCACAACAGAAATAACAGCAGAATACAACAATATTAAAAGCAACCTACAATCACAGTACACAACAACAGACCACTGAAACAAAAGCACTAGCTATCAAGAGGTGAGACAAAGGACCATCTGAAAAGATATGTCTTAAGAGGTAACTGACGCTGGCGAACGTAGATCGAGTGGAAAAGCGTTCCACAGAGTTGGAGCAACTGTTTCAAAAGCGTGATCACCTTTAGTTTTCAAACGGGTGCGCAGGACAGCCAGTACGCCCAGATCAGAAGACCTTAGTGACCTACTGGTGGTATAATGTTGGAGCAGGTCAATTATATATTCCGGGGTCTGACCATGGAGGGCTCTATAAGTAACAACAAGGATTTTAAACTGGATCCTGAACCTGATGGGCAATCAGTGAAGGGAGGATAAAATGGGCGTGACGTGAGTCATAAACACCAAGGTTTCTAAGGTTGGACTGAACGGCTGAGGTAAGGGATCCAATACACCGAGATGCCTTAGTGGCTACACTGTCTGAAGCTAAGATCAGGACCTCAGTTTTGTCTGCATTAAGCTGTAGGAAGTTGTCAGCCATTTGTGCAATAGGTCCAGTTTGTCTTTTGTCCGTCTCATCAGGTTTAAAGGACGTGTACGTCATCATGCATAACAGTGATATGAGATTCCTTTGAACTGCTTTTTAATTTGGCCGAGAGGGAGCATATACAGTGTAAATAAAATGGGACCCAGGACAGAGCCCTGAGGCACACCACAGGACAGAGCTCGTGTCAGGGGGGATCTCGTTTGGCAGAACATTTGCACGTGAGGAGGCGAGACCTGGCAAAGAAATGACTACTGTAAGTCCCCACAAATAACTTTCGCGAAAATACCGCGAAAACTTTCCATTTTCAGTGTTTAGGTTGCTAGCTCAGAGATTGTTGTTGTTGTTTATTATTGTGACAGGGGTTTTGGAAATGGTAAAACAGGTAGAGGAGGATGAAGAGAATATTGACAGAAAAAGTCGGCTAATAACCACAATCTACATCCAGTAAGTCAGACTAGTGTTTTATATAACTGTAAATCTTGCATGGACTATGTTTTATCTCCTGTATTCATACCAGTTTTGAGTAAACCTAAATTGTTCAACTTTAAAGTAAAAATTATTTTTTTCCTTTTCCTTTTCAATGTGACCCTTTTCAGCATCAAAGTCTAAATTGTCATTTAAAAATTCTTTCATGAATTTAATTAGAAGAGACTCATCCATTTGACCAAACACAAACCACAGAAGACAACTCTATAGTGGACTACATAGTACCTGCAGTGTGTCCTCAGCAGGGACATTGTGACCCGTTTGACACATTTTCTCTGCCTGGTTAGCTCTGAATGTCACCCTAATTATGTTAATTATCAGCACAGCATAATGATAGAAAACACAGAGGACCTCAAAGCAGGGTTAACTATTTAATAGACACAAGGATGACATGCTTCACAACATTATAACTGTTTGAACTCGCACTGAACCTCGAGTTAAAGGACAAAGAACAGTATTTCTATGTTCGTGTCCACTCAACCAGTCAAAGTTTCAAAATGATTCCCGACCTCAGAAATGACCAACGAGCTAAAAATAGATTTATTTAGGCAGGAAAGACCCCTGTGGTCACTGTGGTTTTTGTCAGACTCAGCTCTGACCACACATCTCAAAATACAAACACCCAGTGAATGACTTGAGAGGGAAAAACAGAACATCATGCATCATGATTCATAAAGTTGACTAAAACTAAGAAAACAAACAGATAAAAAAATAATTTCTCTCAGCAAAATGGTAAACATGTTCAACATGATATAAATTTGCATATAAAAAAAAAATCCCAATAATACACTGGATTGTAGGTCTTTAAAAGCTAAACAGCTTCCATTTTCCCACTGCCCCTAATGACAGACCTTGAGGTTAAAGAAAAGGGAGGGACGGGGAAAAGACAAGTTGGACAGGATTTCTGGGGTCAGAGATATATCTGTGATTTCCTTCCTGCGAGAGTTTTTCAGTCTGCAACTGTTACACTTCTTTCTCATCCCCTCTGCCCTTTACAGTACGTTTTCCTTGCCCATTTTGCTCTCCCGCCCTCCCTCCGTCCCTCCCTCTCCCCTCCTCTTCCCCGGGGTGTGTTTGATAGACTGATGTTATTATCTCTACCTCCTTCTTCCCCCCGTCTTCAAAGGAGGGAGGGGAGGTGACTGTATCTATCAAGCTTTAGTGTGCCTGAGAGACGCCTGGGGCGCTGTAGTGCAGCACTCCCCAGCCTGTGCAAAGGAGGAAAGCCTCGTGTGTCTTTGACAGACAAGCAAATTGATACAGGAAATTACCATATCCCTTCCTTCATTATCTGTGCACACTGTAGACAGATGCTTTGTAAATCAACTCTGTAGTGTGTGGCTGCAGGAAGCTGGCATGGAAAATATAATGTCCAAGAAAAACATCAAAACTGGGCTGTAAGTCTCAGTGGGAGATCGATAGCTTGTGAGCAGATTTCCAATGATTTATAGCTGGAAATGGGACAAATATGTGCATAGGTTTAAACTACATCTTATATTAATAGTAAGACAACTGCTCATTATTCATTATATAGTAGTCCATCGGCGGTTTAGAGATTGAATGTCACACCCACAGGTTCAACTCAGCCTCAGGAAGCAGACGGCAGAATTAGTCAGTCCATTATATTCGTCACTTTTTTTTTATCTCCTATTAGTCACAAAGAGAGCAGTGCTGCTGACAGACTTCTCAAACTCCTCATTTCATTGGTCTCTTTGTTGTTCTGCCATCTTTTATAATGCGTATTTCACTGGGACTGTGTTAACCAATTCATTTAACTTTGCCATAATGTAACATGTGTAATATATATATAATGTATATAAAGATATAAGACTTGGGAGACAATTTTCTTCAAAGAAAGGTTGACATCAATATTAATATACATTGAATCCTACACTTCCCAAAATGCAACTGGATAGATGCATTGGATCAACCTTAAGTGACTAAACTCCAATGCCGGTTTTCTATTAAAAAAAATGTTTAAGCCCAAGCTAAAATTTAAAAAAAAAAAAAATCTGTTGACATCTTCAGGGTTACTTTTTTATTTTGGAAACCCTCCTCCAGAGCTGCTGTTGTTCAACTCACGGTGATCTTCATGTGTAAAATCAGTGGTGGCCCTTGTAACTTTTTTTTGCTGCTTCCTGTTTGCACACTTCTCAGAAACTTGCTATTTGATTACAACATCTGATCTCCAAACAATCTGTAAATATATTGTTCTTTCATCATGTCCAACATTAGCTACAATAACTCTCACAGGTTACAGCTCCATGACATGTTTGTTATCTCTCCGAGCCACTTCCTCCATAATCAGTCTCTGAAGTTCTGCTTTTCTGCAGACAAACAAACATAGGTTTACTTGTTCAGTTCAGTGGAGCAGAGCACTGATAGAGATTTCTGCTCTGCCTCTGGATGAAATACCAGAACCACTCCACTGGAATTCCTCACTCCCCAGTACTGACCCCCACTCCTTCGCATTGTTCAGTGTGTGTGTGTGCGTGTGCGTGTGCGTGTGTGTGTGTGTGTGTGTGTGTACAGACTCTGTGTCCAGCTCCCACATGGTGACATTGTTGTCATAGCCACGTCAAGTTAGCCTCAAACCAGTCGTTAGAATGGACTACATTAGATAATAAAAGACAAAAAGACTTTTTTAGGAGTGTTCATTGCTTTACAAAGTGGGTGATAATCAAATTCAGAAATGCGTGGCTGCTGCAGATGCATTTTACAGAGAATTTTTTTTTTCAACCTAGCTTAAAATTAGGGACACTGATTGACTTTCGCTGACATTAAATAACTTAAATGCATGTGCTGTTTTACACTTGCAAATTGCTGAGGATCAAGAAACACGTGCAGAATAGAGTTGATAATAGAGCAGATAAAAAAAAAAACGGATTCCTGTCAAATACACATTTGTGTATCATTAAGAATATAATTTTGCTGAATTGTTCAGGCCACTCTGTATTCTGAACTTTCTGTCAAGACAAATTAAAAAAAAAAAAATCAAACCAGGGTATTTTCATAACTGTGGCCATGGCTCATTTATATATGGTATGTAACCAGCCAAGTTTCCTAGAAGTACATTTCTACACATTTAGCCTATATTAGCTGAACCAGGGGGCTACATTACTATTTTGAATTTTTTTTGGAAAGTTTAAGGAGGCTCAAACTGCTTTAACGTTGGGATTCGGATTCAAACTAACATATCAAAACAACACTGAAGTCACACAGTAACAAACTAACTAACTAAGCTGACAGATCAAGGCAGAAAGAGATCAGCAACTTCAGTTCTGTGACGTAAAATTACCGTTTTTGTCCAAAGTGTTTTGTGGGTTTGAAGAGAGTGCAAATGGATATAAAGGCTGTCTTATAGCAAGGTGAACCAGTGAAAATATTCTAAAAATAGCAGACACTTAAACTGATATACATTTTTTAGGTGGTTAAAATGCCTGCTTCTCCAAAAGGACCCATGCGGACCTCCATCTGCAGCAGGTAACGCACTGACTGTGGAAAAGTACCTCATGCAACCCCACTTTAAAAACACCCAAACTATCTCTGTTTGAGTTTGACCCTGGATTAAAAATACTAGAAATACTTCAAAAAAGCTGATAAATATTAGAAGTCTATATTTTACCTTTGAAAAAAAAAATCATCACATACAGCTTTAAATGAATGTTGCAGTACATCTTCCATGTCCATTATCCTGGCTGATAAAACGCTGATGGCTCCAGATTCCAGCAGTAATAATGTCTCCAGTTAATTATTACATTATAAACTGACAAATGAAATTTTCCTGCAAACGAACTTGTTCTCTCCTGCTGCTTCTCACCTTTGCATGCTCGCAGATCATTTAGCAAGTACAGAAGATGTAAAGAAGAAGCTCATCACCTCTGTCTCTCACCTCTCTCCCTCTCTGCTTGTGTCCCCGGATGACTTCTCCATTAGGTCCTGACGTAGCCACACGTCTGGATAGATAAGCTGATACTGTAGTTGTCTTAATATGCGAGAGTATTACATCCTGAAGCGCAAATGTTAGCTTCTTATTCACAAAGCTTTTTGAAATGTCTTCTTTCTCATAACAGTCTATGCCACAGAGAGCTGTATAACTAAAAGCTCCCTGTTCCCCTGAGAGTTGTATAACTAAAAGTCTGCTGCCGGTTCCACTCAGAGCCACACGTATTAAAAGTTCACAGCAACTGAAAGCTTTCTGATTCAACCATCAAACTTTATGGACTCTGCTCAGACACTGATTTACTGAGAACGGTTCTGTTCTCATCATCTTCAGCTTCTTATCCTTGTTCATCCCCAAAAGGGCCAATATGCATTTTTAATGATCCACCAGGTATTAATTATTCAGCAGTCAGTGGATTTACTGCTCTGCAGCCAAAAGTTAATGGTCTGAGCTGCTATTTCCACCTGACTAGCAGACACACTGATGGCTGATGTGTATTTACATGGAGCTGCCACCCAATGAATGAATGAATGACCTTATTGGACCAATGTGTCTAACTTTAGCTGCTAGGTTTATTTTTTAACAGGACTTTTCCTTCAGGCCAAAGTCTGAACCAGAGGCCTTTAAGCTGTGACACTCCCTGCCCTCTCTGACGTGAAGAAAGGAAAAGATACTGCGTGAGCAGGAACGGGTGCATGACAGGAAGCTAGTTATTGTAGTCTGGCTTAGAAGATAAACATAGTCTGCAGTAGAAACAGAACTGTTTGTGGCACACAGAGACAGCAGGCAACTTTAAAATGTACTTTAAAACCCGAATTGCCCAACTGCCTCAACCTGCATCAAAATGAATCAGTATTCTTTTTTGGACTCAAACCTTCAGTCAAATCTGGACACAAAAGTGTATTACTTAACTTATCTCTAATGTCCAACGTGAATAAATATCCTTAAAAATGACAGAAAAAAGTGCTTCTCATAACTGCAGAACTTTACTGAGTATTAAAGTATCAAAGTAATGTAGTGATAATTGCAAGACTTCTGCAGATACACTACAGATCAGAATGGTTAATAGCGTCCCTAAGTCTGATGCAAACTGCGATCATTAGCCATTCAGATCTTGTGCTGTGTTCACTGGAGTCTTAAAACTTTATCAAACACAGAAAATCACGAGCAAGACAGTGAGAAGTAAAAATTATTTATTTAAACGTTCTCACTGTGATCTGCGGGACTGAAAGATAACGATGCTTCTGAAAACTGTCCCATTACTGCCACACACACACACACACACACACACACACACACGCACACACGCACACACGCACACACGCACACACGCACACACGCACACACACCTACTAATCACAGACTGAATGAGACAGGTGATGTTCAGGTTGGTGTCAGTACTTTTCACAGCCTCTCTACCATTGATATGCAGGAAATTACCCCAAAATCAAAGCAGTGAAATTAACCTCCAAAAAAACAAGAGTAACACAGCAATGGAGTGATGTTCTCTATGTAGGTTAAAAAAAAAAATGAATACCTTTCGAATGCTGAAGATGAGAGCGGGAAAAGCAGGAAGGTTTTGATGTTCTTAAGCGAAAAAGTGTATATTTCAAGAGCGATTGAAAGATTGAACTGCCCTTAATGAAGAAGTAGTTTGAAAAGCAGCAGGAGTTGACTTACCAAGACTCTGTTCTCCATCTTGTCTCCTTTGATCTCCAGTTTGACTCTCTTCCTCAGTGACAGCTTCACCTTCCTCCCCACTGCATCCCTCACACTCTCTACACAAAAGAGGAGGAGAAAGGAGATGAAATGAGGAGCGATTCAGACAAGTCAAATAGAAAATTGGCATATGTGATTTGAAACCAGGAGAGGAGAGGAGAGGAGAGGAGAGGAGAGGAGAGGAGAGGAGAGGAGAGGAGAGGAGAGGAGAGGAGAGGAGAGGAGGGGAGGGGAGGGGAGGGGAGACTTTTTGTGGCCTTTTCATTGTCTGTGGTCAGATGTGAAACGCTGCGTTTCGTATTGCATACTTTTTCTTTTTACTTTTAGTACGTACTGCAGCTTTCCTCACAAATGATGTACTGTTGCATGTAATATGCATTGGGACATACTACTTTTTCGATGCGATCAATTGCGATCAATCGTGTCTTCCTTTTAATGCCTCTTCTTGTTCTTCTTCCTCTTTTTGCGAATTGCATCCAGGTGAAGCTTTAGCGCCACCAACTCTCTCTGAGGCTCAGTCGATGTGATATATCTTACTCTGCTCAGAGGATTGTGGGTCAGAACAACCAGAGAAGCATGCTGGTCTATATACTACATCATCCTGGTATCTCTGGCATCCTACATTTCCCATACTATGTATTGGAACATCCTAACTCATATGGTGTTATAGGTATTGGAACGCACAGACTCCCACCAGTGATTCTGAAAACAAATACACATGCAAGAAAAATCTGTCTGCATGCCCAAGCCAGGCTGTAAAATCATATTTTCTGACAGATTCTCGGCCAAAAAAAAAATTGAATTAAACCAAACAGTAATCAGAAATAGAAATTACGTTCAGAGTCATATGCCGAGTGTGTGTTCTGCTTTTCTGATTGATTGTTCACACCAGTAGAAGTGTGCACAACCAGAAAACTGGCTTAAAGGGCAGAAGTGGGTCAGACGTCTTTCTCCACTGCTTAAGCACCCAACACACAGCAGTTGATATGGTCTGTGCTCATGTGTCTGACAGAGACAAGGAGTCTGTGTGTGTGCATCTGTGCTGGCGTGCATATATCCTCCCCACACAGGCTCCCTCACTACCATCAGATCAAAGTAAAACTAATAATTAGCCAATGTGCTAAATGGTTCATCTGCCAGCCGTCAGCTTCCTAAAGGAACTCCACTGCAAATGTGCACCATTTCCTCCTGCGGAATTTCTTCAACTATAGCTTAGAGACTTATGAGTCACAGAGATGTCTCTCGTGGATTTCTACACAAAATGAGGCCTTGTGTGTTTTAATGAGCCTGGGCACGTTTAGCTCTCGAAATCTCCTGACAGACTCTCCTATAGAATTTTTCTGCTAATTTATTAAAACTGTGAGAGGAGGGCATATTTTACTAGCCCCTTGTTTCTGTTAGGTCACTGAGGCATGTGCACCAGGTCACACCAGTTTGAATTTCAGCAGGGAATCGTGTGGAAGGTGGGGAAATGGGAGACCTACTGCCTTGTAAAAGCTTAAACAAGCAGTTCACAAGCCTATAAAATCACTCTCCCATTTACTGACCCAGAGCCAATCCAGATCTGTCTCAATGATGTCACAGACAAGGTCCTCAGCTTTAAGCTTTCAGCTAGTGTTCACATGAAAATGTTTTTTCGAGGCACGTCAAGTGATGAAAAGTTGTAGATTTGGGCTATATTTTCATCCCCAACTATTAATGAAATCAATATGTATTCAATCGGAAATGAATATAAACACGCATGATCAATTAATTCATTTTACCTCCCAAGAAACTGAGTTAAGTCTCTTTCCCCTTGTTGCACCTCAAAAATGTAACTTCATTCTATTTTGTCTCTTCTATGCAAAGACGCCAGGAAACAGTTAAAAAAAAATATTTCGACCTTTAACACATCTCTCTCACAAACAGAAGACATTTCAGGTGAAAGGCATGCCAGCATGCTTAGCTCAGAGAGAAACATCTTCCTCCAGTTTTTACAGTACAACACAGTGTCCTTATTTTCTCGTTTTTGACGCAGCATGACACCGCTAACTGCTCAAAGATGCAGCTTTGTCTGTCTGTTGAACTGTGATGGGTAATTGGACTAATTTCTTTGTCTTGTCACCTAAAAGAAAATATTCCCCACGACATCACATAAAATATTGTTCGCTTGCTTGTTTCTCTCATTTCTCTTAATCTTGCATGTAGGTGAGGGTTAGTGCTTAAGTATGTTTTGATAAGCACGGTTTCTGAATAAATCCTCACGTGAATGTTTTTACATCCTGAGCTCCTCATTAACTACAGGACCAAGCAGATAAGATGGAAATGGCAAAATAAACCCGGTTTTGGTGTAACTCTGCAGAGAAAAGACTGTTTTCCAGGACTGTTCCATCTGCAGCGTCATCCTGGAATTCCTTTTGTGAGCTGGATGATGCTGAATCACAGGCACCAGTGAATGTTTCCAACAATGGCTGGTCATACTCATTCCGACAACACCTCATGACATGGCATCATTCATGAAAAAAAACTAATTCTTTACATTATATGTGCAGTTTAGTCAACAGAAATCAGAAAAATGTGCAATGAGGAGATGTGAAAATACAGAACAGATGCAGAGAATGAGCTCGCTCAAGGTCTGAGAGGAAGTTACACTATAAATCATTAAAATGCTTCTGCTCCTGGAAAAGAGGTTCATCAAACACATAGCATGCATGTCCTATTTAAATCAAACTATCAGTTGGTTAATCTTTCATTTCAAAAGTACAAGTGAAATTACTAATGACATTTCTAATAAAAGGCTCTCACCCAATTATTACCTGGATAGTTCATATATCTACAGGAAAAAATATGACCATAAAAAGAGGACTAATGTGACAGACTGGTAATTTCAGTGACATATTCAACCCCATTAAACAACCAGAGGATAATAAACCCAAACATTCAAATCTACAAAACAAATGTATTTGAAAGTGTCATGGCGATCCAAGCCTTCGTAAAAGACACCTTATATGTCCACAACCCCATATCACGCCAAATAGTGTAATACACCCACCAGCCCACTAAAGGACAGTGTGTCAGTGTCACGATTTTGCCTCGCCTAAGTGTAAAAAAAAAACATGTGGTTCGATTTATGAAAAGAAAAACAGTATTACATTTAGCAAAAAAAAAAAAAAAAAAACCCCAAAAACAGGGTTATGTTTAGGAAAAAAAAACGCATTACGTTTCGGAAAAAACAACAACATCGGGTTACTTATAAGACAAAAAATGATGGGGTTAACTTTAGGAAAACAAAACTAGTTGGTTAGGTAAATATTTCTTTTAAGATTCCACGTGTTTTCGTGCAAACCCAAACCCAGATATCCCGAGTGAAAGTTCAGCGTTTTATCCATCCAACCTTTGTCCTAATGTGTCTGCTTTTCAAATGTGAACAAAATTACGCAAAGGGTATCCAGAAGTTATTCAGTGAAAACAGCACGAGTTAAACCAAAGGGTTGCTCTACAGTTGAACGTCAAGGAACTTAAATTCCCACATCAGTCTGACCAAGAGATACAGTTTTTAGCCCTGTGCTGGCTTCTGTTCAAACCACAGATAGCCGTGTTAAGGTGCAAGGATATAAATGATGCCACACTTCAATAGAAGTGCCTGGTTGGGGTATTCTGTGACTCAGCGAATACTGCATGCCTGACCAAGTGACTACATGACCCAACAACATTTTCCTATAAACCCCGCTGACACCGCACAGTCTTTGTGTCTCTTACACTGAAGAAACGGAGCCACAGGAGCATATTAGCTTGTGTGTGAGAAATAAAGAGAAAGAGCTTGTCTAACATTACACCAGGGTGTCACAAAATCTCAACCACTCTCCCAAACAAAGAGCCCTTCCAGGACATTGAGGTTTGCCCACACTCAGCACAAATAAGTACAGCGAAACATGATGAAAGGACTCGTGACTGAGGCTACCAGCAATGTTAGAACTCCAGGATTTAGAGATGGAAGAGTGGACCAAGGTTACTGCGTGGAAAATACGCCTTCAAGTTGAGTGCACAGGGCTGACGGGCTGACCACTGACTGTCTTTTCTTCCTAATATAGGCTGTAGTCCACGTTACATTGACAGTATGAAAGCAGTGAGACAGTAATGTATAAACATCTTCAAGCATTACTGCAGCCAAAGAATTTACAGTCTCATAAGATGATTGGAGAATAATGTAAAGCCTGTTTACACAGGAGATATAATGTTTGTTTTAGTAATCCTACAATAGTAAAATAACTGCTAATTATCACAATAAATTTAGCCCCATGAAGGATAATGGTTGGATATTAGTATTGTGTCTCAGCATAGCAGGTCCGGCTGCATTAAAGGAATATAATGCCTTATATGGATACAATAATGATATTAAAAAACTTGTTACCACCAGGAGCACATTCACACTGTGAATTGCGAATAATGATAGAGGAAGCATCATTGATTGTTCCAGTCTGGACACAGCCACAAATCCCCGTCTGTTCTTACCCAGAAGCTCTTTTGGGACCTCTGACACTTCCTCGCTCATTTTGCTGAAGATAAAATCCAAAAATAACGACAATAATTCGCTCAACACATCGAGAATCCTCAGATAATGAGGAAATTTTGGAGGGAAGAGAGGGAAAAGTGTCAGGTGGTGCCGCCGCCGGTGCGTCTCTCCCGGTTACATGCTCCTCTCCTCCTCTCGCGGTGTCCGGACAATGTGTCCGCGTTTGTCTGGGTGCATCTCTCGGCGGTGTAAACGGCGTGGCGCTCAAGGGGTGGTATGCACCAGAGACGGTGAGGGAAAAACAGCTAGAGTCCTCTTAAAATCATGTTGAAAGCCGGCAGACTGTGCGCTTCGGGCAGATGAAAGGAACCACCGCTCATGCACATCCTCCGTGACCGTGGTACTGTGCCGTAAAGCTGTCGGTTATACAGCAGCAGCCAATAGAGAGAAACGGGGCCCCTCCCCGCTCGGTGATGCGACAGCCGGGGAGCCGATGCGATGCCGGGGCGGTGTGGCGTGGCAGGAGGAGGCGGTGGCGGTGATGGTGTCAGACCGATATTAATGAGCAGGCTGTACTGCCGCGGATCCTGGAAACCAGGGACCTCTAGTGGTCCTACGGGAGTCCCGATCCACACGCCTGAGTAGCAGTGCAGGAGAAGGCTGCAAGTAACCTCAATTTATTACCAATTCAACTCCCGGTGCACGTGTAGCCATAACATACAGGCCTGAACTATAATTAGTTTAAATAAAGTCACTATGAGGCACAAATATTAATACACAATAGGCAAAATCCCCTGGGGAATTGTGGGGGCTACTGTGTCCTTATGAGAAATGCTCTTTAAAATAAACATTGATGAACTGTGCCAACTGCCCAGCCAGATCCCTGGAAATACTAGGAAATATGTAATGTATGGGCATTTTTTTGTTAATGCAGTTAAGAATAAGTGTAATCTAGATGTTGAAGAAGGACAGTTAAGACTGGTTCCACTGTTATTATCAATACGACTCCATTAGCCAGTCCAGGTTTGGCATGAGTGTGTTATATTACAAATTAGAACAGCCCATTTACTAAGTTGCAACCTCAAAGGGACAAATCACAGGTGGAAATAACGGAAGAATAAAATCCAACAAATAAAACTTTAGTTTATGTTGCACCCCTTCCAACCTCAAAGTCTCAATAAAACGTTTTTTGGTGATTTGTAGTTGGAAACACATTTATGTGTAATTTTATAAGTCACTGTATCATAAAGACGGACAGTCTAGTTTATTCTCGGCTGGGGATGAATCCATCATATGGGCTATTTGGCTGAGGAAAGATGATATTGGGTATCATATTATGTAATATTGTTATGTTTTGCTCCTCTTCTTTTCTCGTAAACTTCTGCAAATTGATATGCATTGATATCAACTGTATGAGGAAATGAAACTAACTACGGAGTTTGTTCAGCACACACTGATGACCTGATGACCGACACAGAGTCACGTGGTTTCTGTTTTGGGAGAAAGAAACTCAGGGTTTTCCTCAACTCGGGGTTTTTAAGAGTTTTCCCAAACCTACTTTCTGTAATAACTACAGAAATTGGATCATGATTCGTCAAAAGAGTGACAAAGTTACTTGATTGCAAAATACAGTGCACTCGGTTATTTTGAAGAAACGCAAAAACTCTCTTCACTATCTCTGATTTGTTTGATAAGAAAATAGCCTATAATATAGGCTAATGTTAAAGTGCAGAGCCAACAGTTAAACAGAAATGGTGCGACACCTTGTGGTCATTTCTTTAAATTACAAGTTCTTACAGTTGTTTGCTTGCTTTTGTCGGTTAGAAACATTTTAAATTACATCTACTTTATTTTGGTGTTGCATGTGACGTCAAACATTTCAGCCTAATATCACACATATTTGTTTATAGCTCATTTTCGAATGAAGCGTAGTTTCTGTGTACTACTTTTATAATCAATTAATGTCACACTGATGTTCAAGATATTTGCATATTTCATTATTACTTGTGTAAATTCTGCCACTTTTGAACCGTTAGTTATTTTAGGCTACCTCCTATAATAAATCCAAAGTAAAGTCCAACATATAGGATGCAAAAAACAATTATTGTAATACAAATAAGCAGTGGTATGTTTTGACATCTTGTTCATTGCAACTCATTAAGTATACAAATCAACATTTTCATTTTCATTTGAAGTATATGTCTAACTGGTACATGTTTTATGGCCTCTGCAGTCTTTTAGAGTGCTTCAGCTACAGTTAAGTTACAGTTTTCCCTCTGCTGCTCAATCCCATTGAATTGCTTCTCTAGTTTTTCTGCCATAAAGTTGAGCTGGGAAGCCCTCAGCATCTGTGGCATTTTCCTCAGCTGCTCTTCGGGAGCCTGGGACAGCCACTTGTTGATTTGATCCCGGAGAGACTCTCTCTTTCCGGAGGAATTTGTTTCCATGATGCACCCCTCCTCCTCTGATGTATAGATGTACCTGTTGGAAGGAGGATTGTATGTGTGAATTAAGAGGTGGAGGGAATAGTTGAAAAAGGCAAGAAAATGAAAGATGGGAAGATTTAAAATGTGGGGTGTGGGCTCACCTGGTGACAAATTTCCTCATTTTTCCTAAACGCATCTTGTGCGTACCAAAGAATTTGGAGAGGAATGTCCTGAGCATCTCACCTGAGAAAGAAAGTTTGAAATCTAAACCTTGTAGTTTTTCTTTAACCAAAAATCTGTAAAATATGTCTCAAATGGTGTTATTCTTGGGCAGTTATATTCACTGTACAAAGTACACACCTCCATTTGAAAGATCGTCACAGGAGCCACACATTGTGTCTTGATCCAATTTGCCGGCGAACAGCACAATCTGTCCATTTGCGCATTCCTGGTGTTTTACGCACGAATCCAGCGCAGAAGATGAGTTGGAAAAGTAGCCCTCGGAACATTTTCCACATACAGTGTCCATTTGCCTCGTAGCTAGGAGAGGATGTCAAAGCATTCTGAGTCATTACCATGTTTTAACCCACAGCTGCGCCTCCTGAAAGCCAGTAGCCTATCCATGTCGTCAGTGGAGGTGCCATGCACTTCGCAGACTCTTACTTTGAAAACCAAATGCTGAAAAGCTGCAGTAAACATTGGCATAATGGTGATTTGGTAGTTGATATATAACTTAAGTGTTTTTATTAAGATTCTGTGAATCTATTCAAGATTATTAATTTTCCCTCGTGCGCCATGGGGTGCACATGTATTACCAAAACGTCCGTCTTAACAAATGTTATCGATCTGAATCCAAATCCGCATCTACAATTCACTTAACAAGTGAGACAGAAAAGGCCATTCTTTTATTCTCTGAAGACCGTACCTTTGGTGTGCACACCGTATCCGGGGCCGCACTCAGACTGTCTGACACAGAAGTCATCAACCGAGTAGAAGCCCTCTTTGCACCGGCAGACCCTGTTGCTGTCCGGGGTGCACTCTGTCGCCGCCTCTTGGTTGTCAGTGCAGAAGTTGTTGCAGTAGAGACATCTGGGCAGGTAGTTCCACAGCTCGGTGAAGTGGTTATCTCTGCACGGCGCGCACTGTGTTAGCGTGGTGGTGGTGCAGTGGGAGGCCATATGAGTGCCCGGTGGACACTTAGTGCAGTGGAGGATTTCTCCGGTTAACGGATCTCGGTGCTTATAGGTGACAGCGGGATCCACCGCTGAGGCAAGCACAGCAGAGACCAGGAACAGCAGTGGCAGGGCGAGCTGTGGAGAAGGCTATGATTACGGCTGAGTACATAGGCTATTAATTACTACTATCTTTATATAGTTACAATTTCAGCCCACTACGTATTAATCATAACTTACTTTCTGATATTCTACAACACTACCACATGTAAACTAGATACTGGCTAGAAATAAAACCAGCTGACTGTTAATGGTACAAACTGAACTGAAATACAAACATATGGGATTGATATTCCTATAGAACATATACATCTAAAATGATAGAAGTCATTACAGCAGTATTAACTCCTGATATCATGTAACTCAGTATGCAAACTTATTGAATGTTTCATGTGTTTCGAAAAGCCTCAGACATTATTTGTGTTTTGTGACTTGGAAAAGTGCCTATGATTTTATATTTTATTGGAAATTGCCACTTTATTAGCATAATTGGTTATTTGCTCTACCTGCAGCAGAAAGCATTTGTCTTAGACTTGATATTGCCACAGTTAACAACTGTTAATAACAAACACAAAACATAGCATTATCTTAAAAAAAGATGAGCTCACTTGCTGCATTTTGATATTTTAACTGTAGAGATCAAATAAAAATGTTTGCAAAACAACTTCTGAGTAATATTATCTTGCCTCTGACTAAACCTGACATTTAGCTCTCACAATGAGTCTTTACTGTCCAGGAACTCAAATAAATCTGCAGCTAAAGGCAGTTCTAAATGTGAGCCACAATACTGGAGCACTAAATATATCCAAACTCATAGCATCTGCTACAAAATCCAAGATTAGAGTGATTAAGTTTGAGACCATTTCCCATGAGACCATTTAAACATATTTTAAATAATTAAAAAAACAACAAAAAAACACACAATTTTTCAATTCATTTACATAGTTTCTTCCACTATTTTGCTTTTGTAGGGTATATATCCTACACTGATTTACAGTTTATGAAATGTAAAAAAAAAACTTTAAAAAAAGCTTAACTGCCCATGTAATAAAAATATTTCAATGCCCATATTCTGCTTTTGTGGGGTATATATCCTACACTGATTTACAGTTTATAAAATGTTAAAAAAAAACTTTAAAAAAAAGCTTGACTGCCCATGTAATACAAATATTTTAATGCCCATATTCTTTTCAATAAACATTGTCTAATCATTACTAACTCTCACATCTGTCCCTGCTACGCTGGAGACTGTCATCTGAAACTGTCACAGAATGGTGTGGTCGAAAGTACTCACCGTGCTCATGATGCTGTCACTTCTGTCAACGAGGGTTTGACAGCAGGCTCATGTTCATTTTATAATGTGGGAACTCCTTTGTGGGGGTGGGGGGGGGGGGCGTCGTCTCTAAAACACTGTTAATTCTCTGCTTGAAAGGTCAAACCACTTCCACATGAAGAGTGATTAAAGTTGAATTCTAAAACCAGGTGATAAAGAGCCTATAGAAAATGTAGGTAGTATTAGGAAGTGGTAGGTTTACATACAAAAGAGCAACATATCAAACCATCATTTATGGGTCCGGTTCCCTCTTGTCTGTAAGAAGAAACGGATGTTTGCAGTCAACAAGCTAGTTTCTCCTTTACCCAAATGTAGTGGTTACCAGGGCCACCAATATGTTAATACAACATGTACTCCCATTAATCTCTCCTGACTGTTCCTCCGCCGCAAGTAAAGAATATAACTCCCTAAATCATCAGCAGGGTGTTATATAATAATATATATAATAATAATTATATATATATAATGTTGTTTACATTTCCACTATGTGTTTTCTTTTGATAAGACAAATCCTGGAACTCCACACAATTTAAAATAAATGGCTGAAAGTTAACCCTTTAAGCCCTAGAGGCCCCCAATTGGGGGCCAGGGAGAAGACTTAGCAAAACTATTATTAAAATATGGACATATATACTTATATTTACACATCTGAACAAATCTCAAAAGTGTTCCCTTTATTCTTACACCAACATTATTCAAATAGACCTTGTGGTTGCAGAGATATGCTATTTTTATTATGGGTATGAAATTTTCGAGCAGAGGCCTAAAAAAAAAATAGGTGTGTTTTTAAAAGGTTAAATATCATAAAGGAATTTCCACAAACACTGTTATGTTCTTCAAATCATGTCCGGTAAAAGAACATGTTCAGTATTGTAATCTAGAGTAATTTCACTGTGCCTACATTAATCTTTCAAAAATGATCAGCT
Organism: Brachyistius frenatus; assembly: GCF_029030835.1. Classification (NCBI taxonomy): domain Eukaryota; kingdom Metazoa; phylum Chordata; class Actinopteri; family Embiotocidae; genus Brachyistius; species Brachyistius frenatus. Next base: position 4,892,416 of record NW_027210613.1, on the reverse strand, counting down.
TGTACAACTTTAAAAAAAAAAAAAGACTTGTTTAATTGACATAAAGTACATTTCTATGTGAAATTCATATTTAGCTTATGAACTCATATGTGTTACAGTAATATATTACAATTCATGTCTCAGTGGTTTTGAAAAATGTAATTCCAAAAGTTTTGAAGGAAATATCTCCTTTTGCACAACTTGAAAAAGTCCTAATTGTAAAGGTTCCAGGAAATGTCTCTGTACTGTCATTTCTGTGGACATGCAGCGTCATCGTTGTCCTGCAATGGATGAAACTTAACAAAAAACTATCATTTTGGCTGGTTTTCTACAAGCATGACATACATTTGAATAAGTCAACCTTTTCGTTTGAAGAATGTGTCAGGGGAGTCACTGAATAATGTGCACAGTATATGAATTTGCTGATGTATGAAATAGAATACGCAGTGAGTCAGACGCGTGTCTACTTGTCATCTCATCCTGTTTCCACAGAATATGACAACACGTTACAACCATACTAGAGTATATAGAAACGGTGTTATACATTTATTCATTCAACTTTATGGGTCCCTTTCACCAATTTATACTTTTCAGTTGAAGAAAAACACATTCATCTTCCTTTTACTTTAAAGCTGCTGTGTGGAGCTTTTGTCTCCCTCTTCTGTCAGTGAGAGTAATTACAAAAATCCTGTAGACAAGAGCTTGCAACATAGGCTCTGGCGTAGTCTACTCCATCACTACAGTTGTGGCTGCAAAACTGTGAATAAATTGCTGTTACATTGTGGATAAATGAAACAAAAGGTGTCACAACTGTGGCAATATGACGGTAATATGGAAAGTGTAGAAGAGACGCACGATTTAATTATTTTATCCCATTCAAGTTAGCATCGGGCTAAACCACGCATGCCATGCACACAAAGCAAAGTTTGCATTCATCCGACCTGGGCGGGAATGTTTCACCAGACACCAGGTTTAAAAACTCTGTAAATTGTGAAATAGAAATATTTATCTGGAGGTGACAGGTTTAATCAGCATTGTGTGAACTAATTTGACAAGGGCTTGAATATAACAGACGTTTATTTATATGTAAAGTCCTCTACTATACGTTTAAATTGAGTGGCATGTGGTCATGCGCTCTGATTTAATGGTCATGGTGTCTTTTTGAAAGCAAGTATGTGCACCTTGGAGCTCAGTTGATTGTTATTAAAGGTCAAGAACGAACTTCCAACCCTAAAATATTAGTGTTGGAAGGACCAAGAATTTCATAGCAGCTGATGGTATTTGACAGTTTTGGATATTTGATGCAAGAAATACATTTTTGGAAGTAGTTTGATTCCAAGTCCTCGTTATGGGTCCTGAAACATTTACTGTTTATTGTTCTCTAAAGTGCTGCTTCTGCAAAAGTCATGTATGAGACGTAATGATATCAAGTGTTGTACGTGTGATGAGTCAAAGTCAGGTTAAGTTTATGTCCACATTTGTATCCAAACCCTTTAACACAAAACATTTAATTAAGCCCAGCAATCAGATCTTAACCTGACAATAACCATCAAGGCATAAATGTAAACACTTAGACTCGAAGTCAAACTTTTGGTTTGTCCACAATACATTACAGCACTTCTACTCATAACCCTGGAAGGAATTCATATGTATTTTGTGTGACTGAAGGATACGATGGCATGTTGGGAAAGTTATTCTACTGGGAGCTTAAGTTGCTCAGCAAGACACTCATCACGCCAGAGGACCGGAGAGATGTCTGGCTATGTTGATGCAAGAAGTTCAGGACCATGATCCAGTTAGTCAGCAGTTTCAGGTGATGGATACCAGGACTGATATCGTTGATTCACCAGTAAACCTGCTCAAAATTCTTTTCAAACAACCACTCATCTCTCTGTTCATTGCTTATTTATGACGAAACAATGCATTTTTACAAACTGAATTTAGTCAGATCATAATTATGTTCACAAGTTACACAAGCTTAAAGAGAACCAGACGGGCATAATATATACATTAAAGATCATACATTATTAATATAAAAGTGATCCAACAAAATATAAAACAAATATCACTTTATGAATTTGCAGCATTCGGAATCCAGTATTTCTGATAAAGTAATAAAAATATGCCTTTACACCATCAGGAAGTAAATTTACTTTTTAAATAGAAAACAATTGCACTCCTTTGTACATTCATATAAAAACAAAAATCAGATGAGCTTTACTCTGGACTCAGTGGTCCAGAACAAACAAACAAACAATGGACAGCTGAGGAAAATAATTGTATTTCATTATGAAACCAAATCCTTCCTCTCAAACAGCGAGAAAGCAAATAATAATATAAACAAAACATCTGCCAGCCCAACTTTCATAAAATAGTGATCTATTTACATCTTAAATAGTTTTTCTTTTTTCACAGACTACGGTCAAAGAGTTCCCAGGACACTTTAAAAAAAAAAAAACATTTTGTTAACATCTGCCTGGAGTACACAGATGTGTGAACACATCAGATGTGGTGATCGGTTGGATTTGTTAAGGCTCATCAGATTCATCACCGCAGACAGATAGACTGATGGTGACATCATTAGCATCACTTGTTTTAAAAAGTCCACATTTTGGCATCTAGTCTTTTTCAAAAAATTTAGAATGGCAAAATATATGTTTCTTCCCATTTGGCCTTTTTTGTTAAATAGTGAGACAAAACACATCTTGGCAGTAGACACATAGCTTGATATCATTTGGTGATATCTCAAAGACCTGAAATTATCATGTGACCCATGTCTGTTACTCTGATACTTTCTTTTTATGTTCACTATCTGACAATGCATTAGTGTTTGGTTTAGACTGCATATAATTCTGTTTGTACCTCTCAGTTCTTCATTCATTTAACGGTTTATGAGCCTTAAAACACGACTCGTCCTGCAGCATGCTAATGAACATCTTCTCATACATCTTGTGCGCCAAGGTGGTTCCAATGATGCGGCTGATCTTCTTCAAGCCTTTCAGCAGATAGCGTGGTGCCTTCTGGCTGCGCAGCGCCTTCAGACTGTGAGAAAGACCTTTAGCCAGATCCAGGTTGTGGTTTGCTGTTTTCCAGAGGTGTAGAAGCTGCAGGATGTACTGCTGTGGCAGGCAGGTAGACACCACAGCCTGGATATCCTCCTCTTGAACTCTGATCCCCGGCAGGCTGTTGGTGACCTTTAGGAGGTCATCAAGGGTCAGGTTTTTTAGATTGTTGCAGCGGGAGACTTTCCTCTCACAGTGGTTCACACCTGGATGAACAGGATGCTAGTATTAATACGGAAAGGCAAAACTGCACCAACAACTGGCTGAAAGAAAAAAACAAACTTAAACTAGAGCATCCCGATGCGTCTCTCAGTCATACCTTGTATGATGCCATACAGCTTGTCCTGGTCCTTGTTCTGCTCCCTCCAAAGTCGCAGCAGCTGCAGGACCTGCTGCTGGGGTGAGCAGGTCTTCTTCAGCCTCTCCAGGCTCTTATGATCCACCCTTTTCCCAGGAAGACTTTCCAACAGTCGCTCCAGGGGCACCGAGGACAGTCGTAGCGAGGCTAGTGACTGGAAGACCGCCTCCTCACAAAGAGTCACATCTGGAATAAATCAGAAGAGACAGACAGAGGATGTGGGCTTAAAAACACATAAAAATGTGGTAATATCGATGCTGAAATGTTGGATGGTGTCGCTGGTGGACGTCCAACTGCTTAAAGCGAGAGGAAATATCCTATTCTTCCTTTTACAAATGCACGGTTCATTTCATCTGAAAGTTGTATGTTGTCCAGAGTCGAGGCATTACTGATACGTCACATTTACGAGCATGGGATGGACATGGGGTCACAGTGACCTTAATCTTTGACCTTTGACCAGCAAAATATTTTCAGGTCATCCTTGAGTCCAAGTGAATGTTTGTGCAAAATATGAAAAAAATTCCCTCAAGTCATTCCTGAGACATCGTGTTCACCAAAATGGAACAAAGGATATGTTACACCTTGACCTTTGATAGTCCATAGTCCATAGTCTAATCAGTTCATCTCTGAGACCATTTCTGCCACATTTGAAAATATTCCCTGGGAGAGATGTACTGACAGATGGACAATCCCAAAACATACTGCCTCCAGCTCCAGCTGTTGCTCGCGCGGAGCTATAATAAAACACAGCTTCCGTAAATTCAAAACACCCATCAGCTTTGCCGCTGCAGTCGGACTTGTTTTGGTTTGACCAGTAGGCTGTGGTGGCAAATTTGAGCTCATGTTGGCAAACTTAGAAATAGACAGTGCTGTGTAACTGTCATTACTGACTAGTTTGTTGACATAATGACGTAACTGTTTCACCATGTTTTAACTTTTACCATTATCCAGCATTTGTCACTGCAACACATAACAACATACCAACAACAAAATCTACATAGTCTCATCTTAATCATCTCAACGTGATCATAGTAAATGAGGATGAGTGGGAATCTAGGTTGAAAGTATCTTTCTCTGTTTGTCTTGCCAGTTGAATATTAGACGATGTTGATGGCAGCTTCATAGGAGAGGACACATAACATCTCATCAGTCTACTACTGATGTATTTATCTGTGTTTGTGTGTGTGTTTAGATTGTTGCCTTGTAATTTTACCTCAGCATCTTTCTGTTCCCTATTGAGAGTTCAGAACCACCACGGACTCGTTACTCTGCACGAAAGTGACACAAACTGCATTTTGTAATGCAGCCAAGTCTTCTGAGTCTTCCTTTTAAGGCAAAAGTATGTTTCTGATGTTCAGGTTTCTTTGCCATTTGTGAAACCTTAAATATTTCACTGAAGATAATCCTGACCTGAGACAATTTATATATCCAGCACCTCTGAGCTGAAGGTGATATGAAATTGGTGACATGAGATTGTAACTTTCATACAGTTATGAAGCATTTCTGTATGATTGACATGGCAACATGAGGGATATCAGTAAATATGAAAAAAGGTTTAGTAAAACCAATGTCGTTGAAGTCTGATTGACTTTAATGTGATGAGGATATTTGGCTTCCCTGATGCCTGGGTGATGTAACTGTGGCTCGCTCTATAATTGACATTGACATCCTGGTGGTTTCTCCAAATCACACAGTAACTATGGGAATCCCAACTGCTTTCAGTATCACATTTTTCTTCTTAAAAACTGCTAAACTGTTCCAGAATTTGCTGCAGACAATCTGCGGTTGTCATTCACTGGAGGACAATTTGTGAATGAATATTTGAGGAGAGCATCACCCTCCCGGAGGGACAACAGCTGTATGTGTGCGTGTGCGCGTGCGTGTGTGTGTGTGTGTGTGTGTGTGTGTGTGTGTGTGTGTGTGTGTGTGTGTGTGTGTGTGTGTGTGTGCGTGCGTGCGTGTGTGTGTGACACAAGGTCTCTACATCTGCATGTGTGTGTTCTGCAGTGACTGTGGTTTGTCAGGATCTGGGAATTCAGTGTCACATTTGAGGCTTCTTTTCTCGCATTATATTTCAACATGTGTCATGGTTAAATTCTGAGTAACAAAGACTAACCAGCTCGTCTTGTGTCTCGCTTTGTGTTTGATTCAGTTTCCTCTGTTATTGTGTTTGAGGATGTGACAGTTAAAGGAGTAATTGATCCATCGTGGGCCATTTTGACAGCAGTGCCATAAACATCCACTTCAACCCTTTGCTTTTCTCTCTCGTGTTGGTTTTCAGACACGCAAGAATTTAGAAAAGAATGGAATCTGGACAAGGAACCTGACCGAGGAAATCCCCTGCCTTCAGGAATGATAATGACCACATGTCTGAAATAATTCAGTCCTTACTGATTTTAGGTTGTTGACAATTGAGGTTTACTCAAAGCATTGTCACATGTGTGTGTGTGTGTGTGTGTGTGTGTGTGTGTGTGTACACCAGTGATCTCTACCCTGATTGCACTGCGCATTAGTCCTAAAACCTTCCATATGGTTCTTACAGCAGCACCTGCAGTGTGTTCGTTCTCACCGGTGAGGCACAAAGTGTGATGTTGGGAGCACTCCAGCGTGGCCTTCTTGTCCGGAGAGCAACAGATGCTGTCCGAAGTGGATGTGCCCCACCTCAGTGTCTTCAGGCCCGAATCGGAGCAGTTTCTGTGGGGCTGACATGGCTCGCTGGACGAGCCGCCGGTAGAGAAATGACCATCGTGACAGTGTTCACACACCGTGTCGCTCTGCGGTGTGCCTGTAGGAAACATACAAAGAATCCTTTTGTGAATTAGAGGTGACAGTTTCGACTTGTCAGCGGCATACGTTAAGCTAAGAAACCACACGACTGTACAGATTTTTCTCATCTTTCGTTTCATATAAAACACCTCAGTCATTTTCAGTGTGTGAACATGATCGATATCATTTAGGTAATAAAAACAAGGTGATGTGATTCTAAGAACTATGACCACAGTGACGTGACAACCCATCAGAACGACAGATCACTGCGTGAGTCGGAAAATGACTCATCTGGCTGGCTGACTAAACCTCTTTAGTTTCTATAGCGTGTACCAGGCTCGTACTATGACAGCATGTGACTTAAACTGCACCGCAAAGTGATTTGTCAACAGATTTTTTTAGACAGATTTATAAAAAACATCGGATGTTAGTGTTTTAGAAATGATCAATTTAAAACAATTTAACAAATAAGATATGGTATTATTGATAACGCAATAATGCAACTCATCTATTTAACCCCCAACTTTAATCCCTTTAAAGTGATATCACATTTTTTTAACATCATTTGGCAGCTTCCATGACGTTACACCCAACCCTGACAACTTCTGGTTTGTGACCTGTAGCACACATGACAATCCATGTAGTGCAAGTACTGTTTTTATCACATCCTCATTCTATTTTTTTTATCTGTGAGTCATAGAAATGAAAATGTGTGGGATGGCGAGTTACGCTTAAATCAGATTTGACATTTAAATAGTTTCCCGCTATTACGGCTAAGTGTGCTCTTTCTTGAAAGCATTTCACCATTCAGCAATAAAACATAAAACCACCGGCTGATATGCAGATGTCAACTGTTTCCTGTTACACTGATGACAAAGCATGTACAGTACATGCTTGTGTCAGCCTGACTGTAACATGGTGTCATATTATTGTACTTTTTAGAGTTTCCTCTGTGGAAAACAAAAAGCATGTTGACACTTTATTGTAAGATGTCATTTTAAGCAGATGTGTTAGATTTACTGTAATAACTAAACTGGCAAGGACTTAGAAATGAAAAAAAACTCTATTTAAAGAACAGCAGATACTATTTGAATAAGTCATTAATTGATTGACAAAACTATTTTGATAATCTATTCATTTGTGAGATATTTTCAAGCAATATAATGTCTATATAACAACATGTCTTATGTATAATCTAAAAATTGCCTAGCTTTTCTGAAAATTAACTGTTTCCTTGTCTTAAAATACTATACAGTAAATATAACAACAATAATAATAATAATAATAACAATAATATCATGATGAATCTCACATGTCTGGCCAAATTCCTGCCTTGAACTTTTCTTAAGTATGTTGTTTTGTCTGTAAACTTCTTCTGCGACCATATTGGTCAGCTCTACCATGCAAAACATGCTCAATGCTTTCATGTTTTATTTAACCAAGTTAAGTCTTTCCTAGTTACATAAATACCCCCCTTACCCCTCCCACCAAAAAACCAAACAGATATTTTGGGATATCTTGGACAAAAAGGAGCGATTCAATGACTTCGCCTTTGTCATTTTGATGGCCATCACTATTGTCCAGCACCGATCAAACAAATACCTAATGGAAAACCAAAAACCAGGTGTTTCAGTTGTCCATTCTTCTTAACAATGTACAATAAATCACCTCGGGTAAAATCCATCACACAACAATAACTCCCTTGTGCTGCTGTTTTGTATGTTGTTTTATTCTAATTCATCGCACTGTTGTTTAGGTTTAGGTTTAGGTTTAGGTTTTGTTTGGGTTAGTTTATTTCATATTATTTATCTTATTGTATAGAATGTGCATTTTTTTATGCTGCTGTAACATAAAAATTTCCCTCTGAGAGATTAATAAAGTATCATTCTATCGATCGATCTATCGATCTATCTATCTATCTATCTATCTATCTATCTATCTATCTATCTATCTATCTATCTATCTATCTATCTATCTATCTATCTATCTATCTATCTATCTATCTATCTATCTATCTATCTATCGTTCTATCTATCTATCTATCTATCTATCTATCTATCTATCTATCTATCTATCTATCTATCTATCTATCTATCTATCTATCTATCTATCTATCTATCTATCTATCTATCTATCTATCTATCTATCTATCTATCTATCTATCTATCTATCTATCTATCTATCTATCTATCTATCTATCTATCTATCTATCTATCTAACATAGACTCTTTCTCAATACAATTACATTCCAAAAACACCTATAAACCAGCTAGAAAGACATCATATACCCCATGCAGAGAGCGCAAAGAATCACAACCAGAAACAAACAAATCAGGAGATCAAGAGAGAAGAGAAGGAGTCATAAAAGGCATGTGTTGTTAGGAGACTGGACTGACATCCTGTGGTTTAGAGGTCTAAACCCCAACTCTAGGCATTACATAACAAATCCTTCAGCTTCAAGGGGGGGAATCCCCTGAACTGCTGTCTCATGTCTGATTGTGGAGCCATGTTGGGAGGAATTTGTGGAAAATGTTGTCTCATGTTTGAGAGGTACAGCTCTACATGGGGTCACATGATGACCACAATCACCAGAAAATATTGTTTCATCCTTGTGGTGGCTTGATTCTGGTCTCAGGTCTGAGATTAAGTCATGAGAAATGCAGTGCCAATTTGTGCTCTGGAACAAGGAGAAATATCAGTTTCTGTTCAGTGGGATGTTACAATTCAGCATCAGCCCCTGTCAACACTACAGGTAAGAGTCTGTAATTCCTGAATAACAAAACCTATTTCTGATCAGCTTTAGAAACAGTCTTTGAGTCTGGAGAGACATAGACAATATTGTAGTCTGTTATAATTCAAATGTTCTTATGCCTTTGGTTAAGAAAATAATAATTTCATATAATACACACATGTACTGGACTAATGGTCTCAACTTAGTCTTTGTTTGGTCTCAAACAGCATCAGTCTGAAGGAGCTGCAGCTGTCAGATATATTTCTTTCTTTCTTGGATATTGTTTGAGCAAATTTTCACACAATGACCAAGTCACTTCACAATGTATTAACAAATCAATCTTTATGGTAAATAATATATTTGAATGCGTTACAAGCGAGCCCAACTTCAGTAAAATCTAAGAGGAAGCAGTATCAGGAATGCAGGGGAAAGGTTATGTCATTTTATTGAGACAAAACAAATAGATGATCAACGTCTTTGAAGTTTCCTCTTTCACTGCTATACAATATGCATGTGGGAAAGGAACAAATGAAAATGTCATGTTATCCTCTATGGCCAATTTTAAAACGGATAACGCCCATTGAGGATTAGACGAATAATGATATCTTTTAACTGAGTGATATACAATAGAAGTTTTCACTGAAACACGCATCAGCTGATACTCCTGCAGACAAGAAGCTTAAAATTCAAGAGAACTGAGCTAGACCTTTAAAGATGAGGTTAGCTTTTCCACAAGATTTTCCAGTTTTATGATTGATTCTGCATTTGTTAAAGTTTGACATTGTACTGCTGGAGAACATATCAGCATGTTCCCCCTATTAGAACCCACCACATAGATTTATAATAATCAGGTATTGTGGTTAAGCGGAACCAGAATAGGAGAATGCAAAAAATGTGAATGGTACTCACATTACTAATCTGTAATGCAAGATTATTACCTTATTATTTCTGACTGATGCTGGCAAATATGCTTCCATGGTTTGATGAACTATGACGGCATGGAATATAATAGAAGAGACTGAATTGGCTCAGACACAAATTCATTACGTGGTTGTTACAATTAGAATTACCATTGTAACGTAGTGCAAGTAATGGAGATAATGAGAAGTATCATGTGAGCCTTTTTCACACTGTAACAATGTAAAAAAGTATTTCCACAGTGATTCTCAATTCAGAAATTTACATTGTTATGCAGTTACTTCAGCATTAAATTACTTATTTAATTGTCTGAAAAGAAATAATTTTCTTATTGGGCTAACGCACAATCAGATTCCATTAAAACTGTATTCATCCCTCAGTTAATCATCTAAATCTACATCAGTTGTAACGGCGCAGTGCTGCAAATGAAGCGATAACATTGTGGGGAAACAATGTTAAAAGAAATGTTTGTTCTCACACGACTGAGAAATGTCTGAGTTCTCCAATGGCAAATTATAGCTACAACTAGATTGGGTGTTCCTGACATCTTTAAAAAAAAAATCACTATAGACAGTGAACCCCAATTGCTTCTCTGTGCAGTCATACATCACTTCTAAGCTCGAAAATACATGATAGGCGATGGAGGAAAAAGAGGAGGTCACAAGCAGATCAAACTGGCCACAACATACTCTATCTGTGAGAATGAAAGCCATTTTTTAAAAGCTGTTTCTGCGAAAAGGAAGAACTGCATCTGGAACAGATCTGATTCACAGACTCAGAGGGAGAGGAGGAAAGACAGACAAACATGCAGTGATACAAGAAAGAGGACATCCTAATGTGAGAATGGAACTGATGTTTGTCTTTACTTTGGCAGGGTGCGTGTTCCTGGCATTCCAGTAAAGTATATTTTGGAATGGATTAATTTGAGACAGTGAAAGAGTAGAGCAGGAGATGAGAAGATTAAAGAAAAGATCAAATATACAGCAACATGTTGCATCTAAAAACACTGGAAATACAAACATACTGTACTGTACATCCCCATAAATTCACATGCAACTCTTCTCTTATTGAGGTGATAGGGGTTTTATTCGCTGGCATTAACATCTGCTTCCTCCTTGCTTGTGTGCTGACTGGATTCCTAATTTTCTCTGGTTTTAGTATGGATAGCTTCTGTTATTCATCAAGCCCTTGATTTAAATCCAATTTATTTGATGAACCTTCAGAAAGAAAACCCACAAAATAGCTCAGGTCAATTGATGTAAAAGAAGCCAGTACAATTAACTTTACTAGTGTTAGAGTGAATCATAGTCTTACCTAAAGCTGTCACTCCATGGCCAGGTAGGCAGGTACTGTGCGCAATACAGAACTCCACCACTAGGTGGAAACCTGGAGCGCACTCGCACAGCTGGTCGTGGGTGCTGTTGCACTGCTGCCTCACTAGCTGTCTCTCTTTACACACCTAAACACAACAGACACAGAGGATCATGGTCACACACATGAAGCTGTGGTGCTGCATGAACTTATACAGTGAAGTTTGATTTATATGAACATGGACAGAGAGCACAGTAAGTCACAGTAACAACAGGTTTTGGTGATTGTCTCTGCTCCACAAGCTGCCCTGAACATGTAATATGTTGAAAAGGGATATAACAAGCAGACTAAACAGGAATGTAACACCATCCCAAGGCAGACATCAGTATGGTGAAGTGGTGATTACGTAATTTATCTCAAGTGGCAAAGAGAAAAACATCTATACTCTGGGGGAAGATCAGTCTACCACAATGAGCACATTGAGACTTTCATTTTTAGCACTGGCTTCGAAAAATTACAAATGCCACGTCAAAATATAAACAATCAGTATGGTCACGCATTGGAGGAAAAGACACCAAGAAAATCACCAAAGAGTAGCATAGAGGACTAGCTGGAGGATTAAAAAACACTAAAGGGATCTTGTATTTGAGCTCAACTTCTGACCATGATATGAGTTCAACTTGCGTGTGACTGAACTTTATAAGGAGAAACTTTGTGAGTAAAAAAAACCTGGTGTTTCTCATGAAAAACATAGCCCAAAAATTAAGTGACAGGGAGACTTTTTGGCGTCATACATACCGAGGTACAGTATTGGCATGTATCCCCCCAGTGCCAGCTCTCAGCAAAATGCCTCTCAGGACAGGGCTGACACTCTGTGGGCATGTCAGCGGTGCAGTGTCGTTTCACAGCTGTGCCCGGAGGACACTGGTCACACAGTAGAAGGTCAGAGGTCACAAGGTCGGGGTGCTGGTACTTTGGCGGTACAGCTTGTTGCTGAAAGGCCAAAGAAAGAGAAGCTGTGAAGAGCTGCAAGAGAAAGAGAGAGAAAGTGGGTTTAGCACTGACTCAACAGCAGTGACAAAGTCTCTAATGAAACCCATCTCGTGCACAGCTCGCTCCTCTTTGGCAAATGGTTCAAATATTTGTATATTTTGGAGCACTCGCCAACCCAAAGCTTCCAGTAAGAAAGAGTTGAAATAAAGGTCACAGCAGTAAAGTTGAAGCTCCTGGTGGACAGCAGTTTCATGAACATTGAAAACGGGAGTGGGGCAACCTTTCAAAGAATAACACTGATACATTTTAGATCTTTGCGCGTTTGTAGTAGGCGATATTGTCCCTTTATATTGCCTCAAGTCGCAAGATTATATCATCGCTATTAGTCTTGATTAGGGGATCAAATTTGTCTTATTGCACTTTTGGCATCTTCTTTTATCTGTTTAATTGGTTTCCAAAGCTTTTAACTGAGTTTCAGTTATGCCAAATTCTGCACACACTGGATTAAAACAAGTGTATGATGCAGGATTTTCAAAATGATTAGCTAAGCCCTGCATTCGCTGACCTCACCAGCAGTCATCTACCCGTGTCAGCATCTCTGAGACCCACTGCTGTGCAGCTGAAAAGCATCGGATTTGATTCATTGGTGATCTACAGCACTTTGATGCTTCCCCACAGCAGGAAGCACACCACACCCATACACCCCTCACCCACCCAAAAGCAGCCCATCATTATGGAAACACTGTAAAAGTGGGAGGCTGTTAGCGAAGCCTCTGAGATGGGCCTGTGGAGCTGATGTTTCAAAAGCAAGCCCATGTTCCATCCCCTGAGCAGGAACTGAAAAGCTTTGGTCAGACCTAAAATACAAGATATCAGTTGGCGAGCATGCTTGACATGTAACCATGTAGCTGGTCGAGGCCACATGCAGACCAGATGTCACACAACAGGCTCCTTCCACCCTGGCAGCCCTCAGCCATTGGTTCTGTGGACTTTCCCGTTGGCCTGGATACATGCTCACTGCTTGGACAACTGACTAACAATAGACGCTCCGAGCATTGTGTGTGTGTGTGTGTGTGTGTGTGTGTGTGTGTGTGTGCATGTTCTTGTGCGTTTTACTTTGCTTTTTATCATGTTTTTTTGTGTGTTCGAAAACGAACAAACATACAACAAACAACTATATATATATTTTTAAAAAAAAGCCTTAATGTATATGCGTGCAGGAGAGCACACATGCAGAAATGTGTTTGTTGCACATGTATGTGTGTGTGTGTGTGTGTGTGTACGCATGTTTGACGAGGTTCATGTCCAATTACCGTCTTCCTTGGTCTGCGTGCTCTGCGGTCTCCTCTCCTGGCTGCTGTTCATAAAGAGTACTGTTGGAGGTTACTGGGCATTCCCCATTCACCACCACAATACAAAACACTCACCCACTATGTTCTACAGTTTACCCGCCGCACACAATTGATCTCCTTCCTGCGTGTATGCATTTGTACTTCTCCCATTTACCTTAAAACTTGAGGCCACCAAACACTATCGACTATATGAGTGTGAAGCAACGGACTATTGCAAAACGTGAGGCAATATCAGTGGGGGCTTGTTAATGGTGCTTCTGCATCTTTTATTCTCTATTTTAATCTTTTCAATAGTAATCTGTGTTTATGTGTTTGAGAGTGTCAAAACGACATCTGTGTCTTCCCCATCTGCCATATGTAACTGAACATAATACTTGTTCTCCAAACTCCTTTAATCTGCTATTCATAAGTGACTGTTCTCTCTCAATAATGTACTGCTCTTTATGTATTGCTGATATATTCCTGTTTTCAGTGTCATTCATTTTTATTGAATTGTATATTTATTTTTCCCTTTGCAATGGAAGTCACTGAAAAGGATAGTAAAAATAGATGAATGGGTTTTACACACCATAATAGAACCCTGAGCTTCAAACAGCCTGGCGAGCGCAGCGGTTTTCCCGGCAAAACCTATCGACCTCTGAACGCAACATTTGGTGGAAGACTTTCATCCGCCGCGACTTGCCGAGCGGTACCATGACTGCATGAGTTTGTTTGTAGCATGGGTGGCCCCAGCAGGAATCAAACCCATAATCATAGTCTTGCTCTTCAAATTAAGAAGTGTATGTACACACTATTAAGCCGTGAGACCACATCCAATCAATTCAGGGAGATCGGGAGGGTGGAGCGTAAAGAGGGGACCGACACAGGGTCACCTGGGTTTTGGCAAATCTGGGTATGGTTACACTTGTTGCTACGACTTTAATCTTTGGTTGAAGTCAGGAGGATTTTTCTGGCAGGACTGCACTGCCGTCGGTCGGAGCCAATAAGAGCGAGCACATGTGTGAGTGTTCAGAGATGCTTTTGAAATCCTTTATATAATAAAGCAGTTTGACAAGACTTGGAGGAATTAAGTAAAAGTAAAGAGAGAATAACACACAGCAAAACTGTACACATATGTTTTGCTGTGTGTTATTCTCTCTTTTACATGTCCCAATTTCATGCACCATGAAGCCTGTGCTAAGAAGTAAATAAAGTGGACTGAAAAAAAAAACCTCCGCATGAAGCATGTGAGCTAACAGTGAACATCATGGTGGTCTGGCAGCAATTAGTTTTAACATTTCACACTTAGCTTTGAGGAGGAAGTTCAACAGATGTGTCAAACCAAGTGAGAAATTACCCATTTTTAACGAGCACAATTAGGTAGCTTTTACTCAAATAACATCTAACATGCATTTCGATTCAAACTCAAATCAGCCTTCATATTAAGTCTAAAATGATCTGTTTACCTGCATCATTTTTGCAGTAAAAAACCTGGACAATGTTTAATGTCTTCAGTCACATCTGTTATGTTATCTGTTCACTTCAGGCTGAACGACACACTTTCCAAACGAACCAGCACAGTAGCTTTCTGCTACTGAAGAGAAGAAAATGTCAACTTTGTAGAAATGAACTCGTTGGGAAGATGTCCTGTGGTGTCTGTGAGTCTATCTATCAACAGCTAAAAGAGATATTGAACTCTTCACCCCGCTTGTCGCCTAGAAGCTGCCATCTGACTACATCATGGATGACCGCTGGAAACCCAAATTACACAGCAGAAAGTGGCCACTGACAGCTGTAATTATACTGCTAGCATCATCAGAGAAAGGCTCAGCAAGAGGCCTGTCCTACGTGGAGCACAGCCAGCTGAGAGGAACGGATGGATGAAGGTAATGAGGTGACGATTATTTTCTACCGTCTCTGTGTAGATGACTAGGAGCAACTCAGGATATATATGCAGAACTGCATGTTGGAAAAGTAGGCTCAGTTTGTCATCATGATCTGGATAAACAATGGTTCAAGTAAAAACACTATATATTTGTACTGGTAAGATCAGCTTTATTCAATACAGTTTGCTTATGTAATCTTTGCCAGCAAGTTCCATCTGAACCATTTAAAGAGAAAGCCTTGTTATTATGAAGAGCAAAGACAAACTAACGGAGAACATGTGTTATTTCACAGATGTTATACTCTTGAATGAAACAAACAACAGCACGAGTGTGTTTCAGTCTGTGAAGGGTGGTGTTACACATGGTCGCGTTGGATCGAGGAGATGGACCACGCTCCCCACAACTGGCAACACAGTAAGAAATCTATGAAGATGTTGAGAGCAAAGTTACAGATGTTCATGCTGTGCTTATCTATCAATATGTTGATATACTCTGACTGGGCACCAGTGGTGGAAACTAACTAAGTACATTTAGAGGTACTTGTACTTATACTTGAGTATTTCCATTCGATGGCAACTATTTAGTTCCACTCCACTAAGTCGGAGGGAAATAATGTACACCGTACTCCACTACATTTATCTGACAGCTGTAGTTACCAGTTCCTTTTCAGATCAATATATTTTGCCAAAAAAATATGATCAGTTGCTCTATATGCATTAAAATACATTGATTAGATGCTTCAACAAAATCATGTGTTGAAATTAACTCTACCATGACAACATTAAAATACTGCTCACATGTACATAACGATGCCGTGACATTTCAGTAATCTATGTATGATAAACATAACACCCTAAACGGCATAATACATTCTGGATAATGAGTTCTTTTACTTTTATTTATTTTTTTTTACTTTAAGGACATTTTGCTGACAGTACTTACTGTATGTACTTTTACCTAATCAGATTTTGTATACAGGACTTTTACTTGTAATTGAATATTTTTTCTTTGTGCTATTATGACTTTTACTTAAGTAAATGATCTGATTACTCCTTCCACCATTGCTGGGCACACATGTAATATAAAGAGCACTTTGAGTAGTGTAAGAAAGGCAGGGTGTAGCAGCAAACTGCAGAGTTCAGACACCAGACAGAAAAGCCCTGAAAAGAATCACACCTGCTTTGCTTGTAAAGAGAGCTACATCAGATAGTAAGCGGGTAGTGGGCCTATTAATCTCACACCTGGGTAAATAGTAAATAAGGTAATAAATGTATTACAATAAATGTAATAAAATATAAATTGGTGCAAAAATGCTTTTTATTAGAAGTTTATGACACCGGGTTGTGAAAAAGCATACAGGTCTGGCAGTGATTTGTTCTGATGAGATACAAACTTATATTTACAGGATAAAAATAAACACAAGTATACAACCTAATTTGACTCAGTAAATCACAGTTGTGAAAAAGAAAGCATACCCTATTTTGTGTGTAAATGTTAAAATGTTGCCAGAAGAAATTGGCCACTGTATTTAAAAATCTTCCAACAGATAGAGTGGAGGGTTCGAGTTTCGTTGAATTTGGAGCATGCTGAAATGCAAAGCAAGAAGAGATTCAATGTTAGGCTTGCCTGAGGTCAGCTTTAAATGCATGACATGAGCAGAAGAGTCATGGCACAAAGGGACCAAACCAGGCACATGGATTCAGTTAACTGTAGAGCGCAGGTGGTCTGAGGGGGGATTCCAGCTCATGAGTGTGTGTGTGTGTGTGTGTGTGTGTGTGTGTGTGTGTGTGTGTGTGTGTGTGTGTGTGTGTGTGTGTGTGTGTATGTGCGTGCGTGCGTGCGTGCGAGTTAGTTCATGTGAATACTGGATCTGTCTTTTTTCACTCATACGGAGACAGAGAGGAACTTTGGGAAATGCTGCCATGCTACATCACGCACAGTGTTCGGTCCATAAACTCACTCATTATCTCAAGACGGAGGTGTTTCTCATTTGGAATTTGCTGCTAAAAATCTTTAAGATTAAACTCATATATTGAGTCATTTTTGCATGTAAGCAAACGTTTAATGTGGATATTTTGTCAAGACTCAAAGATTTTGTGGTCGATTGACTAAACTCAGGCAATCTGAGAAAGATTCTTAATTGTGATATTTGCAGGTTTAATTTAAGATGTTAATCAGAACATGTTTGTATGATGGACTGTTTGGTAGAAAAATCAAACATCTGAATAGGCTCTTTTAGCATTAAGAAATAACTAAATGTATGGTTTAAACAAATGTTTGAACAGTTAATTGAGAAAATAATCAGCAGATTAATCAATAATGAAAAATCAGCAGATTAATCAATAATGAAAATATGTTAGTTGCAACCCTGATGTTGAATGGTAAAGGTAGGATGACTCTATCTTTGGTTTGAATTCAGACTTATGATTCATTTCACACAATTCTTGCTTCTTGTCACCTTTCAGATGTTTGTGAGTTGTTTCAATAAAGAGAGATGCCCCCTTTAAACTCCTCAGATGGATTCACAGAAATTAATGTTTAAGGCCCAGAGGGGTAAAATTACCCAACACTTCAAAGTTTCGATAAAAATACTAGAAATTAATGAAAGCAGAACTCCAAGAATCCTTCATTGCTATCCAATAATCATCTCTAGACCCTGCAGTTTCATAGTGTGATCATATGGAGGGAACCACTGGACTAAATTACGTAACTGTGCATAAAGTCTTTACTTCTGTCTAAGTAGAATTTTAAATGCAGGGCTTCTACTTGAGGTTGAGTATTTTTTTTTTAACAGCATTACACTGCTACTTCTTCTGCCTCTGCATCTGATATCTCCAACTAGTTACAAAGATGACCCCCCCCCCCCCTCCGCCGCCCGCCTTTATCCAACAGGAGGATCTTTGAATCATATTGAAAGTTTAAGGCAAATGAATCAACCTCGTCTCATGTTCTAACATCTAAGGTCAGGTGAACTGTCACTAAAGAAATTTGCATTAGGTCAGTCATGCTGTTTTTAATATGAGTCATACAGTAGTAGGATACAACACAGGTGAAGGCCTGTCTGACAGGAACACAGTTGTATCTCTGTTGCCTCTTCATCTCTCCTCTTTGTGTCCCTTAATCACTTAGTCCTAAACACACACACACACACACACACACACACACACACACACACACACACACACACACACACACACACACACACACACACACACACACACACACACACACACACACACATCCACACTTCTGCTATCAGCACTACTGTTGATAGAAAAGGGGAAGTTAGGTGTGCGGAAGCAGCTTCCAGAGGTAATTGTTGCTTTCTGAATAAACATTTGTACTTGTCTGTTTAAAACATGTCTATCCCGTACCTTCACACACCCTCTCCATGTCTCCCGCCCGTCCCACTCACTTCCTCACCCTTTCTCCTGTGTTTGTCTTGGAGAAAAAAAAAGAAATGATGTTGAGTCTGTTTGGCTGAGTAATCTCTCCATAGTTTCTCTAGTCTGCGTGTGAACCTGCTGCTGGGTTTAGGGAAGTTGGTGTGGCTAAAGCCAACGGCCACAACAGAGAGTAAAGGAGAGGAAGCGTAAAGATAAAGATAGCAGAGATAATAGATAATAGATAATAATAGCGGGGATAAAGCATGGTCCTCCACAGGGATTAGAGGTGGGATTATGGGATCAATGGATAGATAGATGGATGACATGCATGTCAGCTACAGGCAGGATGACTGACTCCTCTGACAGAGTCGCATTATTTTGCTCTAAAGAATACTTTTCCACCCTAAGTCACTGTTTACACACTGAAACATGTGTCTTTCTAAAAACAGGCAGACTGACAACATTAACTGTTCCACTGACATCATCCTGGGCGAGTACCCAGACAAAATGTGTGTGCTCAAGGAGACAACGCAACCACATGTGTCAGGAGCATGCAGGGCAACAGGAAGAGCACACAGGTGCAGGAGGTGTATTTACTTTTGGACTTCTACACAAAAACAATGTTTTGGACACGAAATTGCAGAGTGTCCCTTTAACATAGAATTACTTACAGACAGACTGCAAGGCTGGCTGACAAACACATAAACAGCCATAGAGTCGTAATGAATCCAGAGGAGGTGAAGATTGATTTATTGGCTGGATGTTGACAGTCAAGACTGACTGAGTGTTTGAATGGCTGACTTGTTCGTTGGCTAAAAAGAGGCTTGTCTGGCTGATCAAATCACTGAAAGACTGGCTGAATAACTGATTGACGGAGAAACACAACAACACCATGTAGGAAATTGTAAAAATAAAATATTTGCCTGTTTTAGGGCAGACTGCTCTGAGTTAGAGGAGCTAATTTGTACAAATGATATCACGTGTGGTGGTGTAATGTGTGTGCATGCACACACACACACTCACACTCACACACACTCCTCATTTGCATTTCACTGCCTTGTACACCTACTTTACACACAAAGAGGCAACACATCTCACAAAGAGAATTACTAACTGACCACTCGGCTCAAAATAGGACCTCTCCCTCTCTCTCTCTCTCTCTCTCTCTCTCTCACACACACACACACACACACACACACACACACACACACACACACACACACACACACACACACACACACACACACACACACACACACACACACACACACACACTGACAAACACCCACAGGCCACAAGGCTACATAGTAGATCCAGTGTTTTGTAGCGATAGTGAATGATCTGTTTCTGCCCTGATACACATCTGCACCTGAACATATGCAAAACGTGCAAGGGCCCCGACACAGCACAGCATGCAAAACACACCAAAGGAAATAACTGCTCTTCACCTGGAGGCACCCATTAAAAAAAAATTTAAAAAAAAAGTTGAAAAAAAGTTGTAGAACAAATTAGTTTTATGTCAGACACACAGCAAACACCACCTGCTGGGAGCTCACCAAGTGACTCTGTTTTGAGAGTGTACAATTTCATTCGTTTTAAACATGGGATAGAAGAAGGCAATGAAATGTGAGCCAAAGTCAACTTTCATTCATTGATGAAAATTGTGGATCTTGTTTGCAGGTGGACAGAGAGTATTCACAGAAGTGATTAAAATGGAAGGCAAAACATGAGCTCCATTCATCACCAAAAGGCAAACAACCTCTAACATAAACAGTGTAGAACTTAATTAGCAAAGACCGAATAATTTATCAAAATATCTCATAATCATAAAGCACCAAGTCACACACTACATTTAATATTCTGTACTTTGTAAATCAACCCACTGAGGCAAGAAACAAAACACAACACAATATGATACAATCTTATGCATCAGCCACAGAAATTGCACTTTCAGTTGTGTCACACGTAGCCCATATGCCATTAGGTACTGGGTCAGGCATACGAACTATGTTAGCATTAATCCATGAAACCTAAACCATCACTCGCTCCACAAAAAAACAAGACCGAACTTGATATTAATTGTCATCCAAATGTCAAATCTCAATAATTGACTACATCTCAGGGGACATACTGCACAGATGAATCACTGGCCCCTGTAATAAAGTCGATACCATCAACCTGCGCAGAGGCAACATGATCAACGAATACGTGGCTTTTTTATATAAAATTCCTTGTCGCGAATACACAGACTACGAGTCTCCACATGCAATTGATTCCCGTGTATCTGAAGCTGAGTGTAGCGCGACAATCATCCATGTCTCGCCATAATCGCTCTAAAATAAAAAGGACAAATATAAGAATAAAAACGGTGATTGTTTCAGAAAGCAATAGCCCAATACTCCATCCGACCAGGTCCTGTCCAAGGAGAAGAGCTGCAGACACTCTGCTTACTTACCACTATAAATTTCATGGCCGGGTTGGATTTCGGTATCCGTGCGCTCATCTCTGCGTAAAAGTGAACTGCGGTGTGATGGGGTCTCCATCACAGATACTTATACCGTGTAGAGAAAGTGAGAGAGGAAGGAAGGAAGGAAGAACGAGAGAGAGAGCGAGCATGAGCCCACCCACCTCCCTGTTACAGCCCTCTCTCCGTTTCTGTCTCAACCCTCAGCACTAAAAATAAAATGTTGCATCCTCACAAATTGCGTTGGGATTACGCTAAACAGGGAATGGTGTGGGTGACTTCAAAAGAAACAAAGTTGGATCTGAAACGCTGCATCCAATAATCGTCAGATGATGCGGATTCATTCATGATTTAGACTCCCTAAAATCCCTGATAAATGTGGCACGTGTTGGAGAAATAGTCTCTGTAACATCATAGTGAATATAATCACAGCTGATTGTGTGTTGTACAGAAACATATATAAGATACGTTTTTCATATACATTTTTCTTATGTAGAGAAAAAGAAAGTCAATAAGTTAGCCTATGTGCTTGACATTTTCCTGACAACTAAAACACAAAAGCAGAATTATATAAGTAACTATTTCCATGTATCTTCAATATAAATGATAGGCTTCAATGCAAACATATTTTTATACAGTATATGGTACCGTATTTGACAATCCATCTGTAACACACCCAATTTGTCAAAGTAAAGAAAACCTGAAGCTTCAATCAGAGTGAATAAAGAATCATTTTCCAGAATAAATGTTTTGAGTCCTGGTTTGACAGCATGTAAATACAACGATTGACAGCTGTTTATTTGGACCAGCCAAAATCATTTAGTTCGACTGGTTAGGCTTATTTGAACATTCAATGAGGTAATGTGGAAATCTTGCCTCAGCGTGGATGGACAACAGTGCGCTGAGAGGAACTGTTATAGCCACAAGATCTAACAATTAGAGACCGAAATATCGTCTTTCTCGAGGCTGTGAACGATCACAGCATGTGTGTGGTGAAAACCCAAAGACGAAAGAGCTTTAAGGGGTCTGCACATGTGTTGCAAACATCTTAGAGTATTTCCCGCAAAGTGTATATTCTGGTGTTTGTTCCCTGAAATGTATAATATTTCACAAAAAATCCTACTGTGGGTTTTAATTTTATGTGGCCAACAACAGATTTTCAGCTCACAAATTGTCTTAACACTTTATTTATTCAATGGAACCCTCAGTTTCCAACATTCACAGTTAAAAGTTGCCCTCTTTCACTTTTCCCAACCAGATATAATCTGTCTCTGGATTAAAGACATCATCATGTCAGTCAAAAGTCCTCTTGTATCTTCAGGCCACGTACTGTACACTGGACTTGTGTAATCAAATCCACTTTGATTGGAGGCAACATTTCTGCTGTATTACAATATTTTCTGTTCTTCATAGTAATATCCAGGACCCCAACACACCTCTGAGAACAAAATAAACCCACAGTTTTCAGATATTGAATCTTACTTTGAATATCTTTCTGCATTAAAGCTAGACTTTGATGGCATGATTGGACATAGTAGTTGTTTCATTTTATTGTAGGTCTATATTATTATTATTATTATTATTATAATGCGTGCACCCCAAATATGCTGTAGGCATTATGTTAATCGGATCTAGAGGGGGAAATATATCTGTTCCTACGATAAAATAACTAAGCAATTTCATACTTTACAAAATTAAGCTTAACCATAATTAAGTGAAATAAAGAAAATAAATATTCTTAATATTTGGAAAGAAAACTTGGCCCTTGGTCCACTTACTCTAGCTTTACAAATACCCCAAATATCTCCTGCCTTAATACCACTTTATACCATAGGATTGAATTTCCAGATGCCCCGGAGACACCTGATGAGGGCTGTACCGTGTGGTTATAAATGCTGTAATACAATATGTTTAATATGTAATACAAATGTAAATTGTGTTTAAAACATTTAAAAATGAACCAAAATGATCAACATAACGAGAAGAAATAACACTTCTGACATTAGGCTATGGCTAAAGAAGTCTATGTTTTGTGTTGCAGAGATATCTACTGAATTTACCATGTTAACCAGCTAGCCGTGGCTGTCCCATCTTATAACACCACCTTCATGTCAAAGAGTTTTGATTCTGAACTTGCAACGTCTCTTTTAGACCGGTAAATAAACATCTGTTTAATGTGTGCTATGTTGTGGTAGTTTATAAATTTAAATGACTGTATGACAGTGTTACGACATTAAGTTTACGGTTTGTGGATATATGGCTCAGACAATTAATTAGCTTGCTGTCAAACTAAGGTATTTTTATATAACACTGGTTTCACTGCTGTTGTTTGGATAATTCAAAACGGATCTTTAGTGCAGATAATGACAGAAACTGTACCGATGAACCAAATGGCATCAATATATGGTTTTCTATGGCTGTTCTCTTGCTATTATAATCTTGCTAAAAATGGAGTTAAGCACATGAAAACAAAAACTATACTCTAATCTGATGGCCTTATTTTTTGTTTATCAACTACTGGGTCAATATGAGCTGTCATAAAAAAATTAAAAAAAACTATTAACTAACAGCAGGGTAAGAGTACATAAAATTCTACCAAAACTGACGAGGGTGAATTTGGAGTGAGGGTAGACTGAACTCTACAGTGACTCACTATTGCCTCCTAACATACCAAAGTGATATTACATGATGGGACTTGAATCTTATATATTGCACCTTTAAAATAAACTTTTTTTTAATCTCAAAGGTCAAGAATGAATTTACACAAAAACGTTTTTTGTTGTTCTAAATAAATTGTCTAATCAACTTTGAAACATAAAATCTTTGGGTAAGTTCATTTCGCCACAGTCCATTGAGAGATGCATATCAATGGGTGAGACTACTGACATTTGTACTTGGAAGTTATATTTAGCTTGGAAAGTTGTTCAAACATTCTTTCCATTCCTCAATTTGTTCCAATATATCAAATGAGTTATGCACCATAAAATACATTTAAATAACTTAATTTAGGTTTAGACCAAAAAGAGAAACAACCATATATAGGTCAAAATGCACGATGGGTCCTGGACAACTGACATAGTAAACCTGAAAGGGCACACCCACACTGTGATCTCAATGCATGATGTTAATACAAGAAGTCTGACGTAAAAGGTTCCAAAAATAAATTTGGTTTTCCATTTGTCTTTTCGTAGCTGCTCACTGTTCAGCCCATATATGATAAAATGTCACAGCCTGCTGACGTAGAAGCACAAGGTCTCAACGTAATGACAGAAAATAAAAACTCACCCACCTACAAGTCTCCGTGGCATGTGAAGGAAATGTTAGTGTTGAGGTCACAGCACACCACAGTCGGACCAAACACACGCACACAAACACACAAAATCCTAAATACAAAAGAATAAAAGAAAAACACCCACACTGGTCACATTGAGGTCACGGTACACCACAACAATGGACGTCTACCCTCTCAAGCACACACACACACACACACACACACACACACACACACACACACACACACACACACACACACACACACACACACACACTTGCATGAAGACACATTCATGACGAGCCTCTCTGACGTGTTAGTTGGCGGTGAGGTCTGTAGTGTACGAGCAGGGTAAATGTGGGTGTATTATAAGCAAACCAGACGCTACTGCAGCATGACCATCCACCAGACACACACACTCACACACATTTAAATCACAACAATGCAACGTGCTGACTTGTGTCAATAAATTTCTGGCTGGTTTTGGCCTGTCAACAACTGTACTACACTTTGACTACCCTAACCAAATTAATTTTAAAGCCAAGTCTTGTCCTGTCAGATCTAAACGCAGTGCCTCACAGTTCAATTACGTAGATCTGAGCTAGTTATGTGTACGCATAATGCACATCAATGTGTCTATGCTTTTGCGTGTATATATTGCATATAATGAGACATGTCTGTCCATCAACCAGAAAACTGGTCAGAGTGAGATGACTCTAATATGAAGTGTAAATGTGTTATGAATAATTCCTGATTTAAACTACTACTACTACCAGTAGGTAGCTTATCTCTCACGGTCAGAGCCTGGTATTGTTCAGATCAGAGGTAACTTCTGTGTACATTGGTGCAGTGTTGTCTGGTTGCGTGGTACACAAGCTTGCGTGTGCACGAATTTATTACCGCTAAGCATGTGTGTGTGAGTGAATTAACAATACTGTATCCATCACACTCATTTCCATAACAGATCTCATAAATAATTAAATGGAAAAGGGAACTGTTTCTGTTTATGCTGACCTGAGACAGCGAGAGGTGAAAGACACACAGAGCACGTTTTCATCTTATGCAACAAAGGCTTTCATGCACATAAAGCATATTTGTCATTAAACTTCAGAGGGAGGAAAAGACAAACTTGGACCATCATCTCAACTTTCAAAAAACCTTAAGAATTATCAGTAGAGATCATTTTAAGTGCAAAAAATTGACAAAGCATAATTGAAATGTAACTTTGTTCTGAAGAAGTATTAGTTCTGAAAGGGTTTTGCCCACCATGCAGTGTCTCCAAATGCTGATGTGGATAAAGCTATGATTTTCATAAGGTCCTTGTTGAAGTCTACATATCTAACATGCCTGTGGTATCAAGTTTTACTGGCCAGTCAATAGTTACTGATTCTGCTCCTTCTCAACATTTCAGTTCAGTCACAGTGGAAGATTTCTTCCTCTATTTTTACATTTGTCTACTGCTCAAACTGCCTATAGAAGCATAGACTTAATGGCAGAGACTTCACTTCACATTCAAATATTTGTTAATCAGGTGCCGTATTCCATTTTCATTGTTTGATTAAGTGTGTACAATGTTTGTTCATAATGATTGCTTATCTGACCACCCTGATCGAGTGATCCCATTTATGAACAAGGTTACTATAGTTTTACCTGGGCAGATAAGACACAAACAAGTAGACCTTTCTAAAACTGCTAAAAAGCTTCGCTCATAATATCATATCTCCTAGCTGCTTTCCCGCTGATAGATTTCATTTTCTGATGATTACAAATGAAGACCTCACTATGGTGTCCCTCAGCAGCTCTAATATTGTTTTTAGAAACAAGACATCTGTCCAGCTACACTGCATATTCAGCCGACAGTAAACGTTTTCGTGCCAGACTTTGTTGGGGCCTTGTTGAATTTGTTGAGATTTTTTCCTCTCTATGATGCTCCCTGGCTTCGCAGAATCTTTCTTATCTTGTCACTGAGTATTATACTGGAGCATCAAACAGACTCATAA
Source organism: Brachyistius frenatus (assembly GCF_029030835.1). NCBI lineage: Eukaryota > Metazoa > Chordata > Actinopteri > Embiotocidae > Brachyistius > Brachyistius frenatus. Next base: position 4,865,960 of record NW_027210613.1, on the reverse strand, counting down.
ATGGTGACGGGTAAATTATGTTATTATGATGTGCATGCGTCATCCTAATGTTCTCTTTTCCAAAAGCATGACTACAATAAAAACTCTTTTCTATTCAAAGGTAGAAGATGGTTTTGATGAGGTTCATGGCAGCTGTGAAATATTGGTGTTTCAGACATGCAACAGATGTCATCTAAAAAATGTTCCACTTTTTGTTACGTAGGTCACTTTAGTTCTGCTTTAAATCAGTGAAGTAAGGTGACCCTGGTGCAGAAGGTTTTCAGGAAACCAAGGCCACACCACTTTAATCTGTTTTGTTGTATGGACACAGCAGGAGCGTGTTGCCTTGTTAAGGATCTTGACCTTCTCATATTCTACTCTCCGCCTTCCTGCGGTCCACCTCAGAGTTCGTGTTTCAGGATATTTTATATCTCTCACTGCCCGGGCCCCTCAGATGGAAATCACAGTGGACAAGTCTTTATTTTACTAACTGTTGAAAAAGCCTCAACAGGATACTGAAATTATCAATGTGGGGCAAAGATACCAAGAGAAATGTTGATGCATTAGGGGGGACAGCGGGTGTTTGAAGGGGGCAGATTAAGGTGGAGAAGAAAAAGGAGAGTGAGATGCATGTAACTGTGTATTTAATGACTTATGAGCAACACGCTGAGTGTCTGTAAAGACAGTAAAAAAGAAAGCAGTAGCAGAGAAAAACAGTGCGATAGGTATGACAAAATGATGAGTGTTCCAGCGAACTTTGTGTCCACTGTTGGAAGTCTTGCCAGTCAAAGCAGTGAGTCATATGTGACCTTGAGAGAAGAAATAACAGCAGAGGGATCCCTGGATTTCCACGGCAGCTGATGTGGTCACCTTGTTTTCTCTGGTGAGGTTTCTGAAAATGATTTAGGGGAAACTCTTCTAGGCTTATTCTGCGTGGTGTCAAGAGTGACGCATGCAACAGGGTTTATTCTCAGGAAATGGTCAGACGCCTTTCTGATGGAGAAGTTTCACTTCCAGAGCACTCTTAGGATCACTTTCCTTTAGCAATAGTCAAAGTTGGGAACTTGCAGTTGCGCTTACTGACCAATTTTCTTCTGTGGCATTGTGAGATGTAAGTGTCTTGAAGTGGATGATGAATTTACCAATACTCATAGTGATCAAATAATTAGCATCACTTGATTTTTAAATTTCTACTAAGGATTATGTAGGCATCTTTATGATGTGAAATTCAGTGGCTATTTCCTTCATTCAGTAGGATACTCTGACATAACTGCTACCCGGAAAACAAACAAAAAATATGGCGGTAGTCATAACTATTTAGGATGATTGTCATTTTCATGTTCTAAATATGCCTACCCTTTGTCAGTGGCTTCCTAGTAAATGCTGAATGTATACGAGGTGCCAAAAGTTCAGAGACTGTTCCTGTTGTCCATGAATAGAGCACAGCACAGTAATGAACAGGAGGCAGGAGAAAAGAATGACTTTTAGGAGTAAGTACTCCAAGTTATGTCGCTTGAGCAACATCAGTGCCCAAGTTAGACATGTTTTTGGGACCATTGGTGGGTGCATGTTTCGCCATGGACCTGAAGCTTGAGAAAGTACATCTTTGAAATGTTGTAGAAGGCCTACAGCGATGAAGCATTGAGCCAAGTGAGGGGTTTTGAGTGATATTTGTTTTTCAAAAGGGGTCTCTGTCCAAGACTAAAGAGGGTGTGTCAGATAAAGACAAATAATGTGAATTTGTCCCCCAGGGTCAGACTGTCAACACAGCTGTGATCTTCTGAGGTAAACGATTTCACACCGTGATAATTGGGTTCTCCAACTTGACAATGTGCTGGCTCTTGACTTATTGCAAACATGCAAGTTTCTTGCCATCAACAACACAATTGTCGCTCCCCACCACCCTTACTCATCAGATTTGGCTCCTTGGCACTTCTTTCTGTTACTTAAAATGAAGTTCAAGCTGAAAAGTAGCTGTTTTGACAGTTTGGAGGAGATCCAGTGTGAATCACAGATGTTGCTTGATACATTTACAGAATAAGACTACAGGGGAGCACTCAAAGCTTAGCAGGAGCGCTGAGAGAGGTGCATTGCTAAACAACATAGCCACTTTGAAGAGGACGATTTAAATCAGTGATGACAGTTTTTGGTTGTTAGAGGCACAGTCTGAACTTTTTCATTGGACCTTATGTATTCAAATTAATGGACTTCAGTTAACTGTTTACCCTGTTTCCAGTTGACCTTCACATTCCCTGGCAGGCATGTGTTTTAATGAAGTAATGTACAAAATTATAAGTTGTTCATATTCCCCACTACCGGTTGACAAGCTAATAAGGGCTTTCTGGCAGTGCACAATATTAAACTATTTAACTGCCAAGAATGTGCTTCAGAATCAAGTCTTATCTGGTCAAAGAGCTTCAGATACAGACAGGAGGAGATTGCATAATTAAGGAAGGCTGAAGTTTATGTTACCTAAACAACACATGTATTGTTTTGAATGAGGAATGTGATATTGAATCTCATGCCCATTATAAATGTTGCTGTGAACTAGACCGTGGACTATGCACCAATAGGAATGTAGATTCACATTAAGCAGCAATATTCATGTAGTACATGAAGGCAGGTGCAATGCAGCATTGCTGGTCTCAGAAGAGAGAGGATTACAGTGCATCCATTTTTAAGAATGAATTAACTATTTTACTGACAATCATTTGCTGGGAAACTGCTGGATCCTGTGAAGTGAACCTCAAATAATCTTCCAGTTGAATTACAAGGAGGTATTTTACAGCTTTTTAATTATTTTGCCGGCAGGAAGGGAAAAGTGATGCCCAGGGAAAGTCAACAGACAAGAGGCAGCAGCCTGCTTCCTTGTTTGTCTAATTCGTCTCATGAAAGGACTCCTCAATGTGTGTATTTGTGCTAATGTTTACCATCCAAAATGAGCGCGTGGCAAAGAAGGTCTTACTCACCGGCCACAATCTACAGTGGCGCGGACCCAAAGTAAAGATGGCCTTACTGTGCAACTACTGTACTTGCGCTGTACGCTGTCAGGCTTCACCCGTGTTACACCTCCATAAAAGAGCAAAAATAAAACACATGGGATGTTTCATTAAGAAATATTTAATACTCACCACAGTCAAACCAGTTTTTCCTCTGGGCAGAAAAATGACTGCACACAAACAAGATTTTTGGAGCCCTCTGTGGTACTTTTACAACCTCAAAGTAAAGTAGTCAGTGACAACATGATGTAGCACCTTTCATAACAAGGGTACGAACTGCTGAATCTGTGAACGTGAACAATACACATTTTAAAATACAAAAACTAGTTCACCCTTCTATGATTGGCTAATCTGCAACTGCAACCACGATATATGTCTGGATATATTTCTAGAACTTTTAAAATGATGTTGAAATGTACTTGTTCTGACCTGAAGCCTCACCGCTCAGATGTTGTACCAGTTCTTGTTCTCCTTCATGAATCCCCCATCCCCGTATATGCCATAACAACTGCTTGCTGTATTGTATAAGAAGGTACATGTGAATCCCAGAGGATTACTCATACCTGTGAATGTGGACTGTGATGTGGAGTCATCATATTTCAAGATTAGTTTTGTCACTCTTGAACTTTATTACCATTTATTTGATTTTAAGATGTATGGCATTTGGTAGCTCAAAAGCCCCATCTCGCAATGTTAATGAGAGTGAACAATTATTTGTAGATCTGTTATTGGGATCCACTCCAAAATGAAATGGGTTCTTCACTCCTTGACCCATGCTACACTGTTCCACTAAATCCACGAAAATCGGTCGGGTAGGCTGGCTTTCAGTCAGAAATAGAAGGCTGCTTGACAGATGCCGAGATGGTTTTTCATTGGTATCTGATCTTGTCTTTGCAGCTTCGAAGTCATTCAGCTTGTCACAAATGCACGTGTACAGCTGGCTATAGGTTTTGGTGGTTCAAGACGTGATTTGTGTTAATGATAGTGGTGTAAAAGAGAACTCTGAAATTATAGGGTCAGCCGTCATAAAGGGGTTTAAATCAAAGTAAGGGGCAAATTGAAATTTCGATCCGATTTGAAGCTTCAAATCCCAGTCATGGGAAAATGCGCATGGCAATCCATTAAAGTGTTGCTAACTATTTCAGCCTGAACCAAAGTGATGGCCCAACAGACAAACAAACACTGCCATCTCCAGAGCCATGTTCTAACAAGCCAGCATTGTTAAACTAAAATAAATAAAAGATTGGACAAAAAAATGTAACAAGTCAATACATCACTAGATTTCTTTCTGGTAGCACTGAATAAATCTCTCAGAATACTTGGAGTTGATTGCACAAATAATTACAGTGGAATTGCAATTGTTCTGGGCAAGCAGGAAGACCTATCAAGTTTGAACATGTCATCAATGCCACATTTCCAAGTCCAGTTCTTTAACTCTATTTATCTTTACATAGAAACTGCATAAATTAAAATGACCTGATTTTAAGACGTTCACTTGTTCATTTTTGATGTCTTCTTTCCCCACCATCTCAGACCTTCTATCCTCCATTAATTTACATTTACTGTAAAATATTCTCATTCAAAAAAATACATAACCAAGACTTGACAACAGGGTTTATACTTGAGTTGTACATTTTTGCTTTGTTGTCTTTTTCCATCATTATCTCTGAGTGTTTTCCACTGAGCTAATCTCCCGCAGTCTCCAGTTACCTTGGAAAAGATGACAAACAGGCCAGTAGCGTCTGAAACAGCAGTGTGTTTTCCTGCTCTCTCCCCAGGATCCCGCTGGCATGTAGGCCACTAGGCTTTCCCAGCACTGGGCACTTAGCTTGGCTCAAAGAAACAGCTTGTCTGCATGTCTGTTGGCATGTAAATGTGTGTTGGGCAGTGTGTGGGTGGGCGTGTGTGCTGTGCATGCAGTGGGGAAGGGGCAATAAAGACAATCACAGGAGAAGTACAGTGTGAGCTGTAATAGTTTGTGTTGAGTAAGAACAGGCAACATTTTGGGTTTAAGGATATTTATGTTGGCCTTTGGCCCACATTTTGACCCTCTTTTCTGTTGTCTTGCCCCTTTCACCTCTTGTAGAATGAAAAAAACAACATAACATACAGGTCTGGATTAATTCCTGCATCCTTTGACATTCTGTTACAGTCCCTGAATAAACATTATGGTATACAGTGAACCCTCGTTTATCGCGGGGGTTACGTTCCAAATAGAGACCGTGATAGGTGAAATCCGTGAAGTAGTAACCTTTTTTTTTTTTTACAATTACTATACAATGAAATACTCCATAATACATTGAAACCAAAGAACAAAACCTTTTTACAGGCCCAAGCATTTGTTTAACAAATAAAAGTACTGCATAAATGTTTTTTTTACAAATAACTACTGTACTGTAAAATAATAATTTTAATCATCAATACGAACTGAAGGCTTCAAATTGCTGAGATCGGCACCGCCCCACTGCGACCCGAGTCATTGGATTAGAACGGGAGGAAATGAAAAATGATTATGAAAACAAATACAAAGTACAGTAGGACAAATAGTGACTCGTGTATTTCACTGCTCTTCTGACTGAGCCGCTGCATCCTGACTCCGCTCTGCAGCGGTTCTTTCTTCTAAAGCCGGCGGTGCAGGTGTGGTTTTTCGAGAGAAGAACATAGTTATCGGTAGTTGTTGTCGCTCTTTTTTCTTCTGGGCAAAAAGATTCTTATAAACCGACACGCCACCATCGATTATTTTTAATTTGGCAAGCTGTTTTACGTACGTGTACATATTAAACCGCAACGTTATTGACAAACAGGTAGAGAAGAAGCGGAGAGACTGTTTAGCCAATCAGAATGCAGAACACAATGCACGATGCAAATCCGTGAAGCAGCGAGACCGTGAAAGGTGAACCGCGTTATAGCGAGGGGTCACTGTACTGACGTTGGGCCATGCTCAATGCAACCCAAGGCTTAATATTCATGTAATTACTATGATGACAGGATGCCAGATACTGAAGTGCAGATAGTTAAATCCTACATATACTGGAATTTTGTGTTGGCAGATGTAGTAAAACAGAAGTTTTTGGTTCTTTTCAACTGCTAAAAGTCACGAGGAGGACAACCCAAACTCATTTTATTCAGTGTAAAAAAAAAAAAGCTAAAACAAACTATTTTAAAAGAGTAGTTGAGGGACAAAAGAATATTCAAAATTCCTGTAACAATGCGGTCAGATTCCTGAGTTGACAAAACGGGATATTGAGGGGAAATTAACATGCCAAATATTGCAACAAGAGTTCCAGCTGAAGCACAACAATACATGCAGTTCCATTTAAATTAGTCACGCGCCTAATAAAAACCTGTGGAAAATGTAATGACTCTCAAGTAATCCTCATTACATCATAGCAATGACCTGATTGCTTATAAACTTTCCAAAATTAATGACTGTATTTATCTATTGGAAACAAAAATACAGGTGTTAACCTTATAGAAAAGAAGCATCTATATAGTGTCCTCAGACAGCTCGATTATTAATATGCAGATTCAAATATTTCCACACATCTTCAAACTGAAAGCTCAGAAGATCTAAACAATCACCACAGTTTCAAGGAACCAAAGACTGGTGCCACCAATTCAGTAACCGACAACAGACTAAATGTGTTCACAATCTTCCCTTCTGTTCCTCAGTTATGGCATCACACTCATAATAACGGGACAAACATTAAGTAACTTTGAGCTTTGACCACACAAATTGAATTAATTCGTCATTGGGACCAAGTGAACATTTGTGCCAAATTCAAAGATATTCCATCAAGGCGTTCTTGAGATTTCGAGTTCACAAGAGTAGGACAGATGGATGTCCAGATAACCCCAGAACATAATTCCTCTAGCTGTTACTATCACAGAGCTTAAAAATAAAAAGGTTGGCAAAGTCATGCACAATTTTTTGGAGAGACCATATTTTGGAAGGAAACTAACATGTTTTTGGGTATAATTTTACCATTTTGGACATTAACTACCAACTTTATTTCTCTAATCTATAACAACTACATATCATGATCATAGGTTGTCATTTGTCCAAACGATTGATTACATACTGTCAAGAGCCATCACAATAGCGAGAAGGAAAATATAAATGCAGTTAAATCGGAATAATCCCAGAAATATTTCCATGTAGTTTTTGTCCATAGTTATATATAAACCTAAAATTTTTGAAATTTTAGACAAATCTATAAGCAGACAAATCGAACTCGCAGCAATTACAGTAAGGCACACTGTTCCTTGGTAGTGTGCAACCACCAGCATTCAGTGTCTGTTGAGGCCTACGCCTTAATGGTGACTATTTCCCTTAATCAAATTGTAAACCCACTTTTCCAGTTCAATCTCTGTCAACAAAGTATGTTTACAGTCTGTTACTTACTGCCTGTGTTGCATGCTTTTTGGACTCTCTTTGCCTAAATCTCAGCAGTTTAGTTGGTGACTAACACATTATTCCAACTATTAGGAAAATAAAACCCAAGTTGTAAAAAGAAAGTCCTAAAATGATGTGGCCTTCCTGATTTAATTTGCTCACTCCTACCAGGACATACACATTTAAGAGACTCATGGTCTGACACATGACTTCCAGTCAACCTGACTTCTTCATTTACAACCAATTATCCTTATTTGCTTTTCTAAAAAGACGTACTTATGCTAAGACTAATTTTACCGTGATTAGGATGCCTGGCAGTGTGAATGCAGAACACTACGAGATTGTATTGAAATACTCAGACAGACACATGCATTCGTTCTTTTTATACAGGTTAAATTATTAGGTACCAAGAAGTGAGCGCTATATCCACTGATGGGTTGACTGCCAGTAAAAGGGCGTTGAAAACTCTACTTGTCTGAGCTGGGGTCTGACTGACTGGAAATGGCACAGAGGAAACCGTTCAGGAGACAGAAATTGATAGGTGTACTGATGGAAAAACGCCACAAAAAATGAGAGGAAAAAAAAGACAGAGAAAGAAAAGTTCATCCGATATATAGATCTCAATTCAAAGATGACAAATACGGAATATGAGATTGGTGGAGACAGGGAATAAGTAAATATTAATGAATGTGTTCCTTTGGGCCTTCAAACACCGTGCCATATTTGTTTAACAAAGGTTGTCAGGAGGAGAATTTTGCTAAGCTTCACCCAATCCGTCCATGGGAGGTTTTCTTTTCAGCAAGGTCTCCCTCACTGACCACAGCAGCGGTCTGCTGACGGTCACGCTGCGGCCAAACTCTCGGGCTGCTTGACTTTCTTGGAAGCGTCATCACGCCCACATGAAAAGAGAGAGGGAATACCGTAGATCGTTCTGTTAAAAGAAGACGAGGCCCTGGAAGCCCGTGTGCGGGGCAGGCAGGAAACATTTAAACACACAGACACACATGCATGCACACACTGAAATGCACACACAACCTGAGCAGATGAATTAAATCATTACCAGAACAGCTGCCTGCCACAAATAGTATCACCACTGTTTTCATCTGTGAGAATGAGAGCAAGAGGAAGAGCAGGGATGCGTGTGATTTTGAATCTTCATTGTAATTTTGTCACTTATTTGTTGGATTACTGTTATTTCCTTTAATTAAATGCTGTTGGTAATCAATTTAATTGACAGCATATTTGAACACTGCCTATTTTCAAGTGGAATTCTTGAAAGCAAGAACAAATAATTTACATGATGGTATATCTGACAGTATTTGTCTAACTCAGTTAAGATGCTACAGAGAGAAACTGACGTGACTATAATAAATAAGGTTAATGAAACTATATTTAAAAACTATGAACAGATCTGACTTTTTGCAACTCCCTTTGTTTTATCAGAGCTGTTGGCGTTAGAGAGCCACGCACAAGTTGCCTTTTGGCGCCGAAACTGTGACCACCATGGTCGGACAAAACACAGGACTTAACCCGGGAAACTGGTGTTCGAGTGTGTTGGAAAACAAGAGTCCATGTGGATTTCTGTAAAGTAACGTAACTAAGTACTTGTATAACATAAATAAAGTATCTTTGTGACGAATATATTGTTGCTGACATAAAATTGCTCATTTGAACCTAAATCATGATATTCTCCTAATCCTAACCAAGTAGTTTTGGCTAAATCTCACCAAAATGCGAGCTTTTGCGATCTTTACCGAAAGCTAACTTCATACTCATTGAAGCTGATAGAACTTTAGATACCGTTTATTGTTGTTGTTTGATTAATTTGCATCTGACTATATATTTTTTTTAACTGTTTTTGTCACGAATACTTTCACACAGAACATGAATATTGCGTGGTCAAAAAAAAAACGTTGCAAATTTGCATCGCTGCCGGGATGAATAGTTTTGAGGCCGGCTAGCATTTTCATATTGTTTATTCGTCTCGTCACGTCCGCAATGTGTAAAGACCTTTGACCTGAGACATCTTGTGTGTTTCTCTGAGACACCAGCGGGCTGTCACAAAATGCTCTGGGATGAGACTTCTTTTTTCTACAAAATAAAATCTTGCATATTTTTCATGGTGGATTGACATTACATACATCTCCCAGAGATCTGACAGATTCAATTCCTTTTTACTTATGATATCTTATTTTTTAACCCTTGTAATTGGAGGTGGTAAACAAGTGAGTTTGTGTCAACTAAGAGTAACCATACAAAACTTGAATGATTCCTCTGTGGAAACACTTCAAAGTTTATCACAATGTTTGTTATATTGCATGTTGAATTGAGGAATGGTGTAATATGGCAGCTATAATAGTTGTATTTGATGTATTTTGTATTTCAGTAAAGCAGCATGTTTGTTTTCTGACTTCCAGACAGGCCACTTAAAACGTATTTACTTATTTTAGAACATGTGTTTTGGATTATTTGTCACATGCTTAATACTTAAAATAATCTGAAACACATGTCTGAACTGAATGGAGGCGCTATAATCTTGTAGCACTGAATCTTACATTTCAATGGTGATTTGATCTCAATTTAAAAAAAGCAAATACATAAATTGACTTGTCATACTGGGGAAAACCATTAATGATGTTGTTTAGAGCCTTGCTTATAGATACAAAGATGTGTCAATGTTTGTTCCATTGTGCCTTAATGTGAATTTTCCAACATTCCTGAACATCACTGAAAGCCTTTAATTTTGACTTGACTGTGGGAGGGCAGGGTCTGGTACTGTGAATGCTGGTTCACTGTCACCCTGTTTACTGGGACATTTTAATAGACCTTTTTAAAATAGAAAACACTTTGTTTTGTCACAGCAGAAAAAAGCACAAGTGAGGCAAATTTGATAAACAATGGCTCAGTTCCACTTTGTGGGTTTTTCTCTGAGGCTCCCCACAGTCCAAAGATGTGCTTGCTATAGGTTGGTGTTTCTAAATTGGCTGTAAGAGCAAATGTGAGCCTGAATGTTTGTCTGCCTGTCTGTCTGTGTTTGGTCTTTTGATGGACTGGCAAACTGCAGGGTGTATGCCACCTTCGCCCATGATGTGGATACAGGACAAAACCAATACAGATAATGGATGGATGGCCCAGTTCTATTAGGTGCCTCAGTAAGACACGACAGCAATAATTGGCAATATGAACTAGCTCACATGAATGCAGTTGTTTTAAATATCATTAAATAAACCTGCGCTTTTCCTGCCGTTACAAAAACCTAAACTAACAAATATTATAGGGGTGTTTGGGCGAAAACCATCAAAGATTTGCCAACAGGATACAAAAGGGCTTTTTGGGTTGTTTTTTTACTGACATGAATAAAGTAGTTATTTGAAATAAAGGTTGACAGGAATAGTCTGGCTGGCTAGTTCAGATGACATTGTCCTCCTTTTCTGCTATCTCTGTGTGAGGCTATTTCAGTTCTTATTGACCGGTGGAGAGTTCCTGGCATTTACTGTTGAATCAAAGAAGTCTTTTGGATGAAAGGTGAAATGTCTTCAACAACCTCAAGCAAGTCACGATACCTCCAGATAACATTTGATCTGGATGACTGAAAATCTTCACAGACTAAATAGTCCTTAATTTTTGTTGACTGAAACTAGACTAAACTGATATAATTAAATGTCTAAATGTGGCCACAAATAATAAATACAACTTTTTTTTGTTCAGAAACTAAGGATAAAACTGAATTAATTTTCAAGAATCAAACCAGTGCTCTGCATTTAAACTGTCCGTTTTCACAAATATTTAAGCCATCATTAAGGATTATCCTCAATTGTTAGCACATTTTTGCTGGTTTCAATGGGGGTTTTTTTCAATGAGTTTTTTTTTTCCATTGAGAAAGAAAACACAATATATGTTTCTTTTGTTCTACGTCATCCAGTGTGTCCTTGTTATTCCAGGCAATTAAACTATGTAAGGGTTGTGACAGGCATGAGGCGCCTTTGATAACATCCAAAACAGAACTCTTATGTATCACTTCTAAAGTGTATACCACTCGTAAAATCAATGAGGGCAAAACAACAACACACATTTTGACAAATGTATCTTTTTCAAGATACTTCCTCACATTCACAGCTGTCAAACAGCTGTTCTTTTTCTCTCTCCAGATTTGGATTATTATCAACGCCTTGAATTACAGGCAGCTATTCGGGGTATTTCCCAAAATTTGCCTCTTTTGTCTTATATGACCAATCTGACTAAATGCTCAAGACAAAAAGTCCACAACCTTTCTCAACATATAATGGGTCAGACACTTCATTTTATGAAGTTCAAGACCATTTGAGGTCATTCAATGCATTCCTACTGCTGCAAATCACTGTAATCTTATTGTTTTACCATCTACCCTGTCATCTCCATCAACTGCACACAGAATACGCTGGGAAAATACAAAGCGCTGTGTATACGTTCAATATGAGATAGTTATGAAATTCTTCTTGGCAATTGTCCACAATTTACTGTATGAGCTTAAAGTTTATGGATGAATTAGAACTGAAACTATTTAGGGTTTTTTTGCTCAGTTATTCTGAGATCATGTCCAGACCATATTGATGAAAAAACAAGAAAGACAATTCATTATAATCAGACATCATGTCAAATCTGCACTATAAACAGTTAAAAATCAGAAATTTTTGTCCCTTTGTAAATGCAGCCTTTGAGGCCATAATCAGCAACGCTCTGGTGATGCCTCTAAAAACAGTTTAGTGATCCCCGTCTGGTCGGAAACTATTTATTTCCACATTCAAAGGCAATAGGAAACATAAATGAATGTTCCCCTTAGTGGACTCACACAGTGGCTCGGTGCTGGGAAGGCAGTGTGAGCCAGCCAGGAGAACAGATGCGTCATGAATTGGTGTGTGGGCCAACCAGTGCCTCTCCTGGCAATGCAAAGCAATGGGTGGTTGAGTGTTGGAGAGCACTTATAAGCCAAGGGTTAATAAATACTGAGGTTTGCTTCTGTAATGGTTGGCAGAGGTCCTCACAGTTAGGATCACCTTTATTAGCGGCAATGCATCACACTTTAATTAGATTTAGATGGGATTTACCACAGTCAGTAGCAATTAATTCCTTTTGGTGGCAAAGCAGTATATACATTTGGCCAGCAATAAAAATGGGAAACTGTCTTTAAGGGTACATCAGCTAATGGACAAAGTCATCGATAAGTATACCTCACTATTTTGTTTGTTTAAATGTCTTCCATGCTGTGGAAGAGATGCTGTGCTGCGTTATTAGCAATGCCAGTCAGTGAGCAGTGCCCCTGGGAATGGAAAATGTCCGTCTGTCAGTCCGCTTCTTTGATTCAGACTAAAATATCCCAAGATTTATTGGATGGAGTGCCACGACATTTGATACAGACATTCATGTTTCATTTAGCGCCATCATCAGGACAAAATGTCAATTTGTCAATACATTAATTTACAACCAGATGCCAGTGGCGGTTTGTTAGTACGTTGGCTGGGGCCAACATCACCAACATCGAGAGAGAAAAAAATACTACTTTAACATGTAAAACATAAATTAATTGTATAATAATAGTTTGCTTGTAAGGTGCATCTGGTAGTCTGTCAGCGCTTCTAAGCAATCCATTAAAACTGTTTACAAATTGTATTTAGTTCATTTCTGTGTAAATACAAATTCTTCCTGGTGCGGGGCACCGGCCAAATGAGAGTGAATGCAACTCCTTCAACATTTGGCAATCACGTGACATGAAGCCGCTCTTCAATTGGTTGTTTCAGATTTTCCACGGCGCACATCCCTGCGCCCCGGACCCTCCCTCTTTTATCAGCAGCGAATCGGTATTGTTTTACGTTTCTTTATCTGATATGATTGGACAACTGTCTCATGATCCTAATGATGCCTCTGCCTGGCAGAAAATACAGACAGGAATTTTTTAATATACAAACCCAGCACATTATTATTCAAAGGTAAACCACAACTTACTGTTGCTGATACAACCTTAAAATAACGCTTGAGTAAAATGACTCAGCTTTAATAACAGGCAGTTAGAGTGGGCCTATAAAGCCCAGTGGGGGCACTCGCTGGCATGATAGCTTGCAGCTTCCAATAACAGTGGTAGAGAAAGCTTTTGTAATAGATGATTAAACACGGGGCTGCTACTGTAAAAGCAGGCAGAGCTGTGTGGCCTGGATCATACAATAGCTGCTCTGTGTGTAACACACTACAAACTAATAAAACGGCACCACAGTATATTATTTTGGACTCCAACAGAAGACTAACTGAGGTGTTGTTTCCTAGGGTAGAGGTTTTTTTTTTTTTTTTAACTCAGTGGCTTTCTGAGGATTTAAAGTCTGATTCTTTTTTTCTCGCTTAATGTTCTCCAGACCTCTGTGAGTCTGATTAAACTGAGGTTGGGCGAAACAAAATGAGAGTCATGGTGGACAGATGCAGCAGATGGAGAACAGTGCTTGGCAGAGCTAATAGGGTGGTGACGGTAATGCTAACAGATCTAATCTCTGCACACGGTTAGAAAATACGGGTGGGACAGCACAAGAGTCTTTCTTAAGAAAACCCATGTCAAACTTTTCTTCACCAAAATGCCTTCAGCAGTATGTGAGATGTGAAACATTACAATACTGAGAAATGATGTATGTTTATCAAAAGATAAATGAGGCCTGGAGTATGTTTATCAAAAGATAAATGAGGCCTGATGGAAATATTTGGATTAATTGATACTGCCAGTGTCTGGCGAGACAAACAATTCCACAATGTTAGCAAAAGTGACAATTAATTAAATATCTTGATTTTTTTTTTTCTCTCTTTTCATTCTGTCTGTGCTTAAGATATTGCAAATTCCTACTTGACTGATACAAACTCTCAACTTTGTCTACATGTAGTTTGTATGCATGCTGAACACAAATGTCTAGGTGTTTCTAAGATCATGTTGCAGACATTTTCTCCTGCTGAAGGTTATCATACTTTGTGTCAGTTGGCCAAGAATTAATATTTTCCTTAATAATTAATTTACTATTTGGGGCTCTAACTTCTGTCACTGTGGATGCCTCTCAACAGAAAGTGGATGGGTTCACCGTAGATAACTGACAAGTTTCATTTTAATTTCTTAAGATGTTTGGTAGGGCGGCACAGTGGTGCAGTAGTTAGCATTGTCGCCTCACAGTGAAAAGGTTCCGGGTTCTAATCCGGGCCTGGGCCTTTCTGTGTGGAGTTTGCATGTTCTCCATGTGCCTGTGTGGGTTCTCTCCAGGTACTCCGGCTTCCTCCCACCATCCAAAAACATGCACCTCAGGTTAATTGGTGGTTCTTCAAATTGCCCTTAGGTGTGAATGAGAGCGTGAATGATCTTTGTTTCCATCTGTCTCTATGTGTTGACCCTGTGATGGACTGGCAACCTGTCCAGGGTGTACCCTGCCTTCGCCCAATGTGAGCTGGGATAGGCTGCAGCCCCCCCGTGACCCTGTTCAGGATAAAAGCGGGTATAGATAATGGATGGGTAGATGGAAGATGTTTGGTCAGAATATTTATATATATAAAGTTATAACTTTGTAATAATAAATTTCTAAGGTATCCATACAACAAAAAACCATTGTATGCTGAGTACGCCAAAAAAATGCTTTCAGCTTCTTTTTTTTGCATTTAAATTTAATATCTATGCCATTTCCAGTAAAACAGTGTGAGTAATGCTTTAAGACGTACAGTAATTTGGCTGTCGTTTGGAGTTTAGTTAAACCCCCTCAGTAAAGAACATCCAGTAAGATAATTGAGTGATTAAGAGAAAATTCCCTGAAGCACGACATCCTTATTTGCCATCTCACAATTTAGTAGGAGTGATGTCATGCTGTTGTGAAATCTTTGCTAAATGATTAAGGGTAGAAAATATGATTGAGCCTAGTGTGATCACACCATGGTTTTATGCAATAACATGCTTTGACATGGCTACAATTCTTCTTATATGGACACACCTTGAACTGATTTTCTGACAGCTAATGCCCATCATCTGAGTCACTGCAGTCCTCTTAACACTACTCCAGTGTTACTGTAATCACAACCACACTCTTCGTTTCCTGAGTGTTTGTTACAAACATAGACGAATGCATTTGCCTAATTTTGTTAATACAGGCAGGGTGTGTTTGTGATGTTTGTTCAAGCAAACAAATTTATGGAAGCTGATTGATGCTGTCACACATCATCCCTCCACAACTCTTGTCTCACAGCACCCCTGCCTGAACACTGAAGCAGACATGATGTAGGATTTTATAATGCAGCACTTTATCCGAGGGTTGTGTTTGGATTGAAGACTATATTGTAATTATATTGTTCTTCACAGAGTTTTGATATTTTGAGCTCAATCGCTGAGCCTTATGCAAAATCACTTGCCCAATACCAGTAATGTAAACATGGTCAATTGCAAAGCTATAGATTTGATTTTGGAGAATGTAATGAAGCTGTAGTGAAAAGAATAGCACTTGTGACTTGACTTAGACATGGCTACTGTGAGACTGCGACTTTAAGTCCTCATGCATTGACCTCAAACTTAAATGAAAGAATGTTTGAACTTCTGACTTGATAAAACATCAAATCAATAAAAAGATATACCAGAAAGCCCCAACTATAAATGTAAGAAATACTCTAAACACAGCTTTGCTTAAAAAGACATTAAAAAGACAACCTGATGAGAACTCAGGTTCACTGATGTCCTGTCAGTTGTGACATAGCTACTAAGTTCAAAACAAAGAAAAATCAAACCTTTAAAAGTTATATACTTGTTGAACACACATCCCCATGCACAGTTCATGAGGTGATACAAAATGATACGCTGTACATCACTGTCCACAGAGTAGTTAAAACGTATAGTATCATTGGATAACACCAAAGACATGTCCGTTGCTCTATTTATTTTCAATAGACATTATTATTTCATTGATATGGTCACCAAACAACGTGAGTTTCCAACGGGCGCTCACACAATTTCCCACCGGTACCCATTAAAATTACAGATAGGATGAGTTTGAAAGCCAAACAACTTCCTCAACTGCCGGTTAAGAGGGACTTGCAGCAGTTTGCTTTCACTGAGGTGGGAGAACTGTCACTGTTCTGTAGCCCGAGAGGAAGCGTCACCATGTGAAATCGCCAATAAGTGTATTTATATTTCACCGAGCTTCAACAAGACCATCACTGCTGTGACAAACACACGAGTCACTGGCAAACTATTTAATGAAGTTTATGAAGTGAAAGGGAGTGGTGAGACTTCCTTCTGAAACCAAAATGATCAAAGTAATAGAAGAGCCTACAGTACTGTATGTATGTTAGGGTGTGGTTCTCTCAGTGGTGAAACCACAAGCTATCCAGGTGGCATGATTCACTGACACAAAATCACTGATGTGATCATTCTGTCCAGTTTGTCTCCAAACCAAAACAGGCAGGATATCCTTGGTATATGAGTAGAGCGAGACACTACATATTTACTGTGTGAATCATGGCTTTCTCTGTGGCTGAGCATTTTCACACTGGGATGTTAAGCCGATGCCTGTTCTTGTTGGATTTCACAGCTGCCAGGCTAATACCATCGAACTGGTAGTCAGACCCACCGAGCTGGATGGAGTTCTTTTTAGTTTTCCTCCTGCTTTGACTTGACCTGACATCCTGAATCCATAAACGTTGGACAAGAATAGTAGTTGACCTTTGGGGAATAGACTTGGTTGTTTTTTTTCATAGCAAAATATGAACATAGGTATCAGACCTATTGTATTGTACGGAGCTAGTTTCAGAAGGAGATAAGTTAGACTAGTTTAGCATAAAAGCACAATGAAACTCATTTGTTCAATGGCATCCTGGTGCCAACTAGTTTTAATTGGAGTTATGAGACAAATGTTTTCTTGACAAACAAGAGGAGCAGTTTTCTATGAGCCCTGTTGTTATTGTGATGAAAGGCAAACAGGCAACCAGTGAAGAAACTGCAAAGAAGGGCTAGGCGGACAGATAAAATGTAATCTATTTAGAAATTGTAACATAACCCCATATTCTTACTGTATATTTAGCATTTTAGCTAGATTAACTGTCTCCCCCTGCTTACAGTATTTGTGCAAACTGCTTCCTGGCTTTAACTATATGCTCAATACAGGCATTACTACAGAGTGCAGATTATATGACTTTCTGAAAAAAGGCTTTTGATGTATTTTACAAAACGTTGAACTCCTCTATTGAAGTTAGATCAACTTGATTTACTAGATCATTTGGATTTTGGACATTTATAACTTGAAGGTCAGAAAAAGGGCTGAAACTTTCCCTGAGTGTTTTGGACAATAGACAGGAAACCAGCCTGGACAGACTCCCAGCTTTTCACTACATTAACAGAGAAACACATTAACGCCGATGGACAATTGAGAATGTTAAATTCAGCTTCCTCTGGACAGTGGGAAGAAACTCACATGGACATGGGAAAAATATATCTGCTGGTTGATTTATCATTTGTGGCGATCACTAGCGTCTGCTGCTTACTGTGGTGGCATCATAGATTAGATAGAACATAATAAAAATATATAAAATAATAGTTCTATCTGAGCAGGAAACAAGCACAGTTCCTAGTTAGCAAAATACATTGAATCACCTATTAAAACTGGGCTAAACTTTGTTGATAAGTTAATGTTAGTGTTTTGTTTTACTGAGTTTTGATTCATGTTTAAATATAAAGGTTTCTGTTAATGTCCTGGACAGGTTTCTTGGCAAAAACAAATCCTTTCCATAAACTACAGTGTTATTGTACACGATTACAAAAGAGATCCAACAAATGACAACTTGTTTACTTCCCCCTCAACTTACTCTGTTGTCCACCTTTAATGAGCATTTGAGACTACAGTACACTCTTGATGTGTAACAGTTCTTTTGTCGAAAGTTCCAATGCTTTCGTTTCTTGATAAGAAATAAGCTTTAGGATGGCAGGAATCCAGTGAAGGGGCATTCCCTGCTCTTTTGCAACCTGCCACACTACAAAGAGTTTTGTTGAGCCAAGCCTCGACCAACAGCCAGCTGCATTGGGCCTCTGAAGGCAACATCAGAGAGCAGTGTGTGGTCA